>NW_022146905.1:75345-125502 GCF_002938485.1 Sitophilus oryzae | reverse complement strand
TTGTTTGTGTATAAAAACATGTATAGTTGTTTTATATTTGTATTTGTATGATTTTCTGTCAAAAATTGTTGTTTTCTGTATATATATTTATCGACGATCCTATAATCTAAGTACCATGTATTTATATTAAAAGGAATTAATAAACTAAACTAAACTAAACTAAACTAAACTAAACTAAACTAAACTAAACTAACTAAATATTTTTCGATATTATTTTTATTTTTTTTTTGTTCTTTGACATTGTAAACGTTTATTTTAAACAATAAGACTGACAACATTATTTGTATAATGTTTTGTATTATCTTTTGTTTGTTTGTTTGTGTACCTTGTTTTTTTACTTTGTTTATTTAGTTTACCTTTGTCTACAAATTGAAAAATTTTTTGACAATAAAGGCATTTATTTATTTATCCTTATCTCGGAAACTACTCGAGATAGGGAGTCGGTTAAATGGGAAAATAATTGCAGTTTTCTGGGGACATAAATATGCGCCTTTCAGATTTTTGAAAAAGTTCATGGCTTACTAGATATTTCGAAAAAAACAAATTTCGGCTATTTTAAAAATTGTCCCTATAATTCCGTTATAATATATTTTAGAGAAAAAGTTTTCAGATAAAAGTTGTTGATAATCACATCCTTAATGAGATTGTGTTCTCCGCTTTTTTCTAAAGCCTGTCATTTTTTACATATGACACAAACATATGTTTTTTTTAAATGGAAACCATAGTTGGCCATGACTTCATAAAAAGCGCTATTTTTAAAGCTTTTCAATGATATAAGCTATAATATGTTTTTCTTTCGAAAAATTACTGACATACCAGATGCGTCTCAAAAGTGGCTCACCCCTATAACTTTTTAATTTTCTCAGATAAAAAATCCAAATTTGGTATATTAATATATGACGTAAATTAGGATTGATTGACGTATTCAACTGTTTTCTGTCACTTCCTGTTTCACCGGAAATGACTACAACCTTTGATTTTTAAATGGCACCCTGGTTTTTTGTGTTTTGTGATCTGTTTCTTCGCTTCCTGATTCCTTACCGTACTGACTTACCGGCAGTTACATCAGTGTACACTAGTGTAGGTGTGGTTTGTATGAGTGTTTTTTTAGATTTAAGACGTGAAGGGGGAAACCTGCAACAGGTACTCGCCTGGGAAAACCTACTATGTGCCAGACGAGTTATGTGGGATTTTTACCTCACTAAAACCTAACCTACACCTCTGTCCTCTTTCCAGGAACGTTCTTTCCCCGGCGGAACTCTTTGTAAATAATACTTCACCGGGGCGTTCTTATTTGGTGTTACTGCTGTCTATTCTTCGTAGGTGGTGCGAAGATCCTTGAGTATGGTCTCAGCATACTCCGCTACCTTGTTCCATGCCGATTGACTCTTCAACATGCAGTCCACTATATTTTCTGGGCTGATGGACAAGCCTAGATTTCTCTCCTGTTCCGTCCTTATCTCCTCGTATAGAGGGCATCGGAAGAACACGTGCTCCGCATCTTCGGTCACCACGCGGCAATGGTGACAGTTCGGGGAGTCACTTCTCTTGAATCTATGCAAGTATACTCGAAAGCATCCATGCCCAGTCAAGAGTTGGGTGATGTAGAATCCAACCTCCCCGTGTACACGGGTGATCCATTTGGTGACATCCGGGATTAGTCGATGTGCCCACCGACCTTTCGTCGAGCTGTCCCATCTCACTTGCCAGAGACGATGACTTTTAGTCCTCTCTTCTTCACAGAAGACCTGTCGCTTCTCGGCTTTCTTCTTACGATGTTGTCGCTGGCGTTCTCCCGCCAAGATGTCGATAGGCAGGCATGATGCCACTACACTCACTGCATCCTGTGATACCGTCCGGTAAGCTGACGCCACTCTGATCGCTGAGAGTCAGTGGACTGATGTCATTGTCCTGCGATATGTTTTTAGTTCCAGCGATTCTGACCACACCGGTGCTCCGTATAGCAGGACGGAGGTAACTACTGTTGCAAGTAATCGTCTCCGGGTTTGCCTGGGGCCTCCGATGTTGGGCATTATCCGTGAGAGTGCGCCCTGAACTGCTCCCGCCTTCTTGCTGACGCTGAAAATATGCTCCTTGTAGTTGAGCTTCTCATCCAAGACCACTCCAAGGTACCTGATATCATGGTCGCCTACTGTGGCGGTGATGGTCTCCATTTTCTTCCGGCTACTCACTAGGAGTGCTTCAGTCTTATGCTCCGCCAGCGACAGGTCTGCCGATTGCATCCACTGTCTTACCCTCCTGATGGTGATGGAGAATGCAGCTTCCAGCTCCTCCAAATATTTCGCCACAAGGACAATCGCCACGTCGTCCGCGAAAGCCACGAGTGTTGTGTTGGCCGGTAATTCAAGGTGGAGCAGCCCGTCGTACATAACATTCCACACGAATGGCCCCAGGACAGAGCCCTGAGGTACCCCTCCCGTGACCCCATGCACCGCTGCGCCCTGCTCCGTCTCGTAAAGCAGAAGTCGATCGCTGAAATATGATCTGACCATCCTTCGTAGGTAGTAGGGTACACCCATGTGCTCGAGAGCCTCCAAAATGCGATCCCAGTGTGTGTGATTGTGTGAGTGTGTGAGTAGCGTGTCTGTACTGGTGTACACTGGTGTATACGGTTACGAGTTGTTGAGGGCTGAGCCGTTTGATCTTTTTTTCTTCTTTTTTATACATTTCCCTCACCATTACTTTCTTTTTCATGTTAACTATTATAGTTAACTCATTTTTGTTTTCTAAAATATTTTGATTAAAAGAAAACATGTAAAAGTTGGCAACGCTGTGCCGGTGAAGCTTAATCACGTGAGTAAACGAATATTTAGAGTGATCTATAGTTTTGTATACTTCAAAAAATAAAAATCATCAAAAATCAGTTTAGGTTCTGATCTTAATGTATAATTTTGTCTTTTCAAAACATGCCTTATATAACAGTCTAAAATGTTTGTTTAAACACTACTAAACTTAGTAAGTAACATTTATACTATTTTAACTTTAAAAAGCGTCAAAATGAGCCGCGCAGTTTTGTGTACCTCATTTAGCAGCGTGTAGCATGTGATAAAACAGCCGAGTTAAAATGGCCAACATAAAAGCGCTTTAAGTATTCTTAAAGTATGTAAACAAAGTTTTCTTTGTCAACAATGTTGCTCGGAAACACGTACGCAGCGAGATTTTTCTATAGGTGTTTACGTTCCTATTCAAATAAAAAATTCCAGTCCGCTTCGCTTAAAGGAAGTATATCATTTTACGTCAAATTGAATTTTAATAGAACTATCGTCGTTTAAATAGAATTAAACGTCTTTATTTGTATTTAGAAAAGGATAATTTATAACATCCATTTGGCATGGGTAGCATTTGGAAATATGAGTGATATTTTCAAGGATAAAAAGGTGCCCATCAACCTAAAGAAAAAGGCTTCCGACAGCTGCATCCTACCTGTGCTTACGTACGGCTTAGAAACTATGGCAATTACCCGAAAAAGAGCAGAACAACTGCAAAATGCACAAAGAGCCATGGAAAGAATCATGTTAGGAGTCACCATGAGGAAAAAATGCGGAACACACACATACGTCAAAAAACAAAACTAATAGATGTGGTTAAAAGAGTGGCAAGTCTGAAGTGGCAATGGATCGGACATGTGGCAAGGCAGGATCCGGACCGATGGCCTCAAAAAGTCATTCTATGGAGACCTAGGGGAACAACAAGAAGTGTAGGCCGACCGAAAAAGGGATGGGTCGATGACGTCAGAACAGTGGCGGGAAGAGAATAGATATGATTGGCTAAAGATCGCGAAGCACGGAAAAACCTAGAAGAGGCCTATATCCAACACTGGATGGAACCAGGCTGAGAAAGAAGAAGAAGAATTTATTACTTTATTTTTCAAAAACAGTATTGACTTCAAGAACACCGTGTACACTTCTCATACTTCTTCTTCTTCTTTTTTACGTGCCGTCTCTTTCCTGGAGGTTAGCGATCACATTGCCTAAAACTTCACGATTTTCGGCTTTCCTTATTAGTTTTTCATAAGTTAAATGAGTCCAATTTCTAATGTTTCTCAACCAAGATAGTTTCTTCCTGCCAAGACCTTTTTTCCTTCAATTTTACCTTTAACTATTAGTTGTAAGATGTAGTATTTTTTATTTCTCAAGATATGTCCTAAATATGATATTTTTCTTATTTTTTTATTTTTCCTTTATTTAATTATTTTTTTAATTTTTTGACCTAATTTTTTTCACTTTTTTTACACTTCTCATTGGCATTATGAATGACCTAAGTTATTAATACATAGTGATTTTATGTTATAGAACTTTAATACGCTGATGACTGCGCTCTAGTTGCAAAAATTTTACATCAATTACAACAAATGCTGAACACATATACATATACGAGGCTTTGGACCTTAGACTGAACATCGATAAAACTAAAATAATGTGCACACCCCGGAAAATCGCAACAGTGCTATAAAAACCAGAGAACTATTGGAATATGTCGCGGAACTCAATCACCTCGGCAGTTCGGAAAAGGCTAATATCGACTCTGAAATTCAGCACAGAATTAGCAGCCCCTCAAGAGCATTCTGGAAAATAAAGGACGGGGTTTTCTACAATCATGACTTGAGCATAAAAACAAAACTTGCAGTGTATCGAGCAATAATATACCCACCACCATGTTATATGGAAGCTAAACCTGTGTGCCGTACCACCGGCAAACGAACGCATTAAACAAGTTGCAACAGAGACACCTTAGACAACTGTTAAGAATCAAAAACGTATCGGTCCTTGAAAAAGCTAGCTACGAGAGCGCTGAAGTCATTATTACTAAATCTCGATTAAGATGGGCTGGCCACGTATGCAGGATGCAAGAAAATCGCCTACCGAAATATATTTACGGTGAGCTTGCAGACGGTAAGAGGAAACCTGGCAGACAACTCAAAAGGTACAAGGATATTTTCCACGAAAACTTAAAAGGGATAAGCATGCAGAATCAGTGAGAGGAAACAGCGTACAATATAACGCAATGAAGAAGAATTATAAGCTCAATTAACGACAATCAAAAAGTAAAGAGGCAACAAAGTAATGAGATTTTTGAATGTCCGGAGTACGGAAGGGAGATAACATCACGTATCGGGCTTTTCTCTGATGCGTGTCAAATACTCGTCAGCGAGTAATGGCAACAAGTAAGTAAGTTTCTAGGAACTAATTTTTAAATAATCCGTGTATCTTCTTGAATTAAATACTAGTTATTTTTTATACAAGACAATAAAATGGTATTTTATCGTCGACCAAAAATATTAATTTACGAGCGATGAAATCGCGAGTGAATTAATTTCGGGAGATGATAATGCAATTTTATCGTCGTGTATAAAACAATATCTCTTCCATAGCAAGTTACGTTTTAAAAAATATTCAAAAATTATTATTTCAAGGAATCTATTACGAGTAGAAAAAATATTGTGCTGGGTTGGCGTTGCTTTTTATGTAATTTGACAAATAAATAAAGCTGTCTCTTTAGTTGTCAGTTTTGAGTCAATATTTTTTAATTCTCTTTCGTGTCGATTGCTGATTGAATTGGAGCCAGAAATGGCTCAAAACGAAATAAGTAAATTACCAATAGATATTCAGGCTGAGGCGACAAACGCCATGTAGAATGTAGAATGTAGAATGTTTAGGAGGTGAGTTAATCACCGCGACCTTATAGATCTATTGTGTGTTCCCCTTTCTTGAGTTATAACGAGTTATAACTCATCATACAGTCTCAGGGCTTTAAGAAAAGCCAGTATCTGAGACGGCTCCACAGAGGCCAGCTCTCCATCCTCGACATCAGACGTACGAAGGTTCATGGCACGAATGGTCGTCGTCTCGGCACACTCAGTGATAAGGTGTTCTGGTGTTTCCCCATTTTCCCCACAAAATCTGCATTCGCCGTTGTTTCTCAGTTTCATCTTACTGAGGTGTTCGTTGAGGAGACAGTGTCCTGTTAGAAACCCCGTGACAATCCAAAGATTGTTTTTACTTAAATCAAGGAAAACTTTTGATTTTTCTCGGTCATAAGTTCTAAGGAACTTTTTCGAGTGTCCTTAGACCGTTGGAGGACACCCATTCCAAGTTACGGATGGGTCTTCCAGATTCTTCAGTTCCGCTTTCAGTTGGTTCCCGTTTGGAAAACAGAACGGTTCTGGTCCAGTTAGTGGAGTGTTCGCTCCTTTTCTAGCTAGATCATTTGCTTTTTCATTGCCTTCTATCCCTTGGTGAGCAGGCACCCAGAGTAGGAGGACTTTATTCTCTTTGCCTAATTGTTGAGCTTCTCTAGGCATTCTTTGACCAACTTCGAATTGATGGTTACTGAGTTGATCGCGTTTAGTGCTGCTTGACTATCGGATAGGATGGCAATTTCCTGTTTTCGATAGTTCCTATCTAAGATAAATTGCACGCATCTTTCGATAGCGCAAATTTCTGCCTGAAGGATACTGGGGTAGGTGCCCATTGGTTCGGAGTATTCAGTTTTCGGCCCAAATACTCCTATCCCTGTCCCTGCTTGGTTTTGGAAGCATCAGTATACCACGTGATGGTATGGTTTTTTTGTATGATGAGTAAGCGTTTCGTTCTTCCAATCCTTTTTATTACTCAATACTACAGTGAGGTGTTTCTCAAAGTTGTAAATTCTTGGTATGTCATCCACTGAGAGTTGGAGAAGTGGAATTTTCTTTTTGAGGGTGTTCCAAGCCCCTGACCTGACAAACGCCATATCCAAACTACTTTCATTTAAATCCCGAATAACTTATGAAAAGGAATACAAAAATTTTCAAAAATGGAAGCAATTAAAAACGTGCGAAAAGAAATAAAGTTTTTAATCTATCCTCGCTGTTAAAGTATCATCTAATCTACCCTTAAGATTAAAGTACTGGGAAATTAAAATAACTTTGGTTGCACATCATAATACGACCACCAGCAAACTCCATAAGACGACGCATGGTGTCATTGATGACGTGCACCCAAAGTTCTTTTAATTTCCCTATATTTTATCTACTATTTTTGATAGATATAAGGCAATTTTAACAGTTGCTATAGAAAAAATAAATATTAAATATATAAATATGTAATTCTAAGCACGGAGGGTATCAGTTAATATTAAATACGTTATTTTAATAAATAGTTTCTCATAATTTTCTTGTACACGATTATCATTTTCTTGTCCGATTTTCCAAAAAATTAAAATTTTAAATACGAAAAGTTCTACGCATCACTATGCATTATGCAGAACGATTTCCTATTAAAAATTCATAGTTGGTAAGTAGTTGTACGAGAACTTAAAAATTCTACGACGATGGTACGCCATGAAATTAGATTACGTGCTCTCTGATCTTCGGCAGAGCCTAAATTTGCACGGATCGATTATAACAGGTCGGCTTATTGAATTGTTTCATTGTTAAGCGACGTGAATGAAATATCTGGGTGTTTGCTTTGGAGTGTAATTACTACAAACATTTCATTTAACGGACTTGTCCTCTGTGTTTGCGATTCTAGTTGACCAAGTAATGTATGCATTGAGATAATGCGTTAAGTAATTATTAAAACAGATATCTACCTACTAGATCCAAGCTTAACCGGCACAGTGTTGCCCACTCTTACACATTTTCTTTTAATCAAAATAATTTAGAAAACAAAAATAAGTTAATTATAAATATATAAACAGTTATTATTTACATAAACTAGACTCACCTTCTTAACAGCACTTAAGGGATTCAAAGGGCCATTACTACCGCTTCTCATCAATCTCAAAGAATGC
This sequence comes from Sitophilus oryzae, assembly GCF_002938485.1. NCBI lineage: Eukaryota > Metazoa > Arthropoda > Insecta > Coleoptera > Curculionidae > Sitophilus > Sitophilus oryzae. Next base: position 117,708 of record NW_022146905.1, on the reverse strand, counting down.
CAAGAGAAGCTCAACAAATTAGACAAAGAAAATAAAGTCCTCCTACTCTAGGTTTCCGCTCATCAAGGGATAGAAGGCAATAAAAAAGCAAATGATCTATCTAGAAAAGGAGCGAACACTCCACTAACTGGACCAGAACCGTTCTGTTTGTCTAAGCAGGAACCCACTGAAAGAGGAACTAAAGAATCTGGAAAACTCCATCCGTAACCTGGAAGGGCTGGTCTAAGGCACTGGAAAAAGTTCCTCAGAACTTTCGACCGAGAAAAATCAAAGGTTTTCCTTGATTTAAGTAAAAAGAATCTCCGGATTCTCACGGGGTTTCTAACAGGACACTGTCTCCTCAACGAACGCCTCAGTAGGCTGAAGCTGAGAAACAACGGCGAGTGCAGATTCTGTGGGGAAAATGGGGAAACACCAGAACACCTTATCACTGAGTGCGCCGAGACGACGACCGTTCGTGCCATGAATTTTGTTTGACCGTCTCAGATTGTAACAGTCAAATTTCGTCGCAACGACCTCTGTGTGCTAGCTCATAAAATATCGCAAATAGCTATTATTTTTCCATCATGTTTACTATAATTTTATTGTTAAATATTATTTTATTTAAATTTTACAATTATGAAACCCGATATACACCGCGCTATAGATAAACAATATTGTCACTGGACCAGGCACATCAGCAGTAGTACGCTTTTTGTCCATCTCTCTATATCTTTGACCATCACTTTTGTCCGTCACTTGTCACTGTCAGATCAAATCAGATGTTTTTGGATTTATTTATCCTTTGTTTTGGTTATTGAAATTTATAATTATCAGATAAAATTTCGTAGTTAAAGTGGTTATTTTTGATGTGGATCGCAGTGTGCAATTCGTTCTTTTAATTGTGGAATTTCTGAGTTTAGTTCGTTCATTGACCGGATATGGAATATGGCTGAGGAGAAAACATCATTTTTTTATTTATGCCTTTTTGTGAGTTGGGCTAGTCAAGATATATAGTTCTCTATCTATATCCTGGAGGGAGATTTCCGGTTGAAATCTGATTTTGTGAAGGAAATCGAATCCTTGCATCACTTCTTGTGTACCCAACGTCCGAATGTCGTCGTGAACAACTGGCTGCCGTTTCGTGAAGCATTCCCTGTTGGTGAATAGCAGGTCTTCGTAAAGAAGGATTAAGGCTTCCGAAACACCTTTGGTCAGAAACGTGGTTGGATTTTGTTGATTTGTATGGACCGCCGACCAATTTCCGCAATGGGATTAAAATAGCCAAATTCTCCGACCGATATTCCGATTCCACGTGCCCAAGAAGTCCCCGAATAGTTCCAAGATATGCTATAATTCTTCTGCTATATATGCTTCCATTCTAAGTCAATGCTCAACTGATTTTTATTCGTATTGTTGACTGGTTTTCGACTTTTCCACGCCCACGTGGTGTAGAAAGATTAGTTGAGTATTATCTTTCTTAAGTCTTATTTGGTTGTTCGTAATTGTAGAGCAAGAAGACCGATCCAGACCGTAGTGCACAGAACAGTCCAGAATTCCATCCTGTTGCCCGTGCAGAGGTACCCGCTGGACATCTTAAACCCTCGTTGAGGTAAAGTTCAGATTTGATTAGTCCTTCTTTACTACTTTTATTAACTCCTACACGTTGTGCTAGTCCTTGTTCTATAACTGAGGCTCTTTTCTAAGACAACCAATGTTATTTAAGGTTTTTTATGTTCACCTTTTGAAGTCCTACACCTGGCCGGCATCCGTACGTCTGCTGACATCCGTGGGCTCCAGTGACAGTACACCGAGCTGCTGTGCACCGCCGTAGCCACCCTGTAGCTATACACCGTAGCTCAGCTGGAGGAAGTTTTCAAGTACAATCGAATAGAGTAAGACTGTACAATTTTAGTTTAGATTTAGTTTGATATTTGTAATCCACCCAGGATATTGTACTTTATTTAAGTAAGGGGGATTATGACGTCATACTTTTAGTTAGTTTTCTTGATTTAAATTTTATTCTACTTTTCAACGTTTATTCATTACCATTTCTTTAAATATTAACTTTTAATATTTTAATAAATTGCTTAAACATTTTTAGTAGTATTATTTGCAGTCTAGTCTCATAGTTAACTTAGAGTCACTTAAGTTTAACGAGTTATAGCATATTTGAAGTTCATGGTAGTTACACTCAACAGTTCGAGGTTAGTGTTGAAGTCTACTTAATAGTAACACCTTTTATGCCGAGTTCATAGAGTATAATCTCGTGGCGCCCTTTTAATAATATCTTTGAACCCCGACCACCCGGCTGTTAAAATTAAAAGCTAGTGGCCTCTATGCAACTCATTACCGATTAAGTAAACTTATGTTTTATTGAACTTCGAATTAGAAATGGGCGTGGCAAGATACTGGTTTTTGTTAAAGCCCTGAGAGTGTATGAAGAGTTATAACTCAAGAAAGGGGAACACACAACAGATCTGTAAGGTCGCGGTGATTAATTCCCCTCCTAAACATTCTACATTCTAAAAAGAAACAATCAAAATTAAAATGTAAATCAAATAAAAATGTAATAGTCGAATCATACTTTATTTATAATCTTATATGTAATTAGAAATTTTATAAATAGCACACGTTTATTTTCAAAGCGTTTACACCTAAAATAACTTTAAACTCATTCACATTCCGCCCCAACACTCTCAGGAAGTTAATCAAATTTAAGTTATTTATTGGTATTACAGATGTGGATTAATACAAAATGAAATTCAGAATAGTACAACCAACACAAGAGAAGGTTTATCGATTTGGAAGCAAAATATGCCACCGCAAACAAACAATCCAGCACAGGAAGGAGTAGCTTTGGGTCGACGTATATTACATTTAAAATACCCACCGGTGTAGGTGTAGCTGCAGGGCAATGAATTATTTAACTTGCTGGCTTCACAAAATAAAGAAATTTTGTAGCTAGCATGTGAAATAAACCAGATATCGTCGATACCAATTAAACTTTTAATTACGTAATTGAGAGCGCGATTTTTAAATTCATTGTTGCCAATTATGGACATATTCGGCGCAGGGCTGAATAACTGGAATTTAAATTTTCCACTGGGGATTCAGGTGGTAACTTTGCTGTAAAAAATGTCAAGTTGCCGAATTTATTTGTTTATTTCCTGACATGGTCATTCGTTTTGACACTTTAGTTTTGTAATACCAGTTTTTGGTTTAAATTAACTTTATTGTGATATTTTAAGCTTAAAAAATTATTCTAGCAGACCTTGCAGTCGAACATTGTTCTTTTTAGAACCTCTAAGATTAATAGCCTTAAAAAAACTCATCGCAACTTTATTAGAATATTTTGAACGGGAAAGCGGTGGTAATGGCCCTTTATGTCCCTGAAGGGCTGTTAATAGGTTGAATTTTATTGATGTAAATAATAACTGTTTATTTAATAATTTATTTTTATTTCCTAAAATATTTTGATTAAAAGAAAATATGTAAAAATGGGCAACGCTGTGGCAGCCAAGCTTCATCACGTGACTAAAAGTTTATTTGGTATGAACAATATATGTTACAAATAAATGTTAATATGAAAATCGGAAATCAGTGATTGTTAGTATTCACTAGGAAATGCTAGTGATAGTATTTAGTATATATAGTATTTACGCATTGGACCAGCGAATGTGGTATTTTAAAGAGATTTGTCGACTTTTCCTAGTAATTTCTAACATTTACTATAGTGTAAGTAACATATATAAAGGTTGCCAGTAAAAGTTATTCTATTGTACAGGGTGAGTGTGGTGAGGAAGAATATTGGTGGAAGTTAGAACAAATAAATCTTTTAAGAATATCGGATCACCTCAATATTCAAGCTGATCCACATATCTTAAAATTACAATTTACTTCTTTAGTATATTTTTTTCAAATTATAGAACATAACGACATATTATAACCTTCTAAATATTAAAAGGGAAAACATAGTAAACATTTTAAAGTTTGCAAAACAATTTAAAAAACATACATAAACATAAGATTACTTATTGGTACAAGATTTTATAATAAAGTTCTTTATTGTGGACAAAATAAAGGATGCCCGAATTTTCTTCAACAGGAGTAATTTGTTTTTTCAAACCCGCTACTTCAAGCATATTAAAACGTTTAATAAATTCATAATCACTAGGTTCCTTAATATATTTTTCTCTTGCATGCTTAACTTTTGCTATGACTTCATTATATAGCAAAAATGAAAAACAAGCACTATTACATTTTTGCGAGTGCCCAGTTTATCTTAAGTTTTCACAGAAAATTTCTTCCATAGGGAAAATACCGCAATAACAATTATACATAACCACAAAAAACAAAGCAAATTTATACCAGATGTATGTCGACGTATGTTATCCTTATATTGCCTATTATTCAATTTATCCTTATATTTTACAACATGTGGTAACCGCGCTAACTAAATCTTTCAAACTCACTGCTAGCGTCCAGGGAATGCTAGCATTCACTAGTAAAAGTTGGTTTTAAAAATAGCTGTTGAACTTTTACTGGCGTAGTCTTAGCAAATCAGTGAATGTAATAAGCTTTTACTAGTAATTGTTAACAATCACTGATTTCCAACTTTTACTGTAACATATACATTAAGAGGTTCTTTTATAACGGAACAAGAACAAATAATTTCATTTCGCATGTTTGCTTAAAACTAAGTTTTATAAAATATAATCATCGTAAACTTAATATTATTTTGTAAAAGATACCAGCACAGTCAAAGGATCAGTTTCGATACTTTTGGAAACAAAGTTTCAATGAAACTCAGACCCCGACTTGTTACATAACTTTCAACATTGTATTTGCATAGTAAAGTTGTTAATTTCAATGGTAAACATGTCTGTAATTCTGTGTGTTTTCTAAGGTATTAGAAATAAATATAGGTTAACACTTAATACCGAACAGCTCAACCGAAATAAGAGCATAATAATTGATTCCAGAGCACAATATTAATATTGTTTTTTAATATTCATGGGACACAGGGCACAGAATAAATTTTAATAACCCCAAAATTATAATGAAAGAAGCGATAGCCTCTAAAAGAAAAATAAAAGAGGCTTTTTTAATACAATATAATAAAAATAAATGTATTGCTCATGCATCTGTAGATGTTAGTAATGTGTGGCAATCGCTTCTTTGATTTTAAAGAACATAACATAAATAAACATAACATGCCTACGTAAAAATTAAAAATAATCATACAGAAAGTTTGGGGCTTTTTGGTTTTACCTTATTAAGTAATTGTTATCAGGTAATAATTGTTAATTTTGAAGTTTAACTTGATATAATGTCATTTTAACAGAACGTCAACGGTTTTTGTAGACGTACTGTTTTAAAAAACTAAAATGTTCTCGAGTAGTTGAATTTAAATATTTTAAATAGTTTTTTTTCTTTATTCTTTGTATTTTTTGCTTCCGACGACGGAAAGAGATAATCTTTCCGAAACGTTAAGCATTTTTTTGTTCGTTAGGCAAATTTGTATAACTGTAAACATAACTTCTGACAAGTAGTTTCCGTTTGGGATTAACGCAGAAGTGTTTACAAAAAATAACTATTCTATTTTGTAGATTTTCTTGCAGTGGCAAAATACCCATAGAGGATTTTTTGGAGAGCACAATTTCCTACTTCCAACTAATCCTCTAACTCTAAAACACATCGTTTTGGCCAGCATATATAACATTTAAAACATATCCACCGGTAGATGCATTGCGGTGAATTATTTAACGGCCTGTCCCACAAAATAAACGAACTTTGGAACAAGTGGAATCGACCGAGCTCAAACATAGAGGCTCTCATATGGCAAAACCCCTAACTGTCGCCTCGGGAAAACGAGTTCGTAATAAAACAACGACTTTTTGTCCGGACACATTCAATAATTGAACAGCTAGGATACGTTTGTGGTAATTTACACACTTTCTAGTGGGTGTTTTATGCCTTGGACAATCAAAAATTCGAAATTTATTTTGGATTGTTGAAGAAAAAAAACTATTTTTTCTTCTCTACAAAAAAGTCCTGTATATCCTTAAAAAAAGGGTATTTCGCCACTGCAAAATAAATCACTAAATCACCACAATACACCAAAACACTTTTACTTTTACACTGGACGCGCGTTTCGCTAACCATGTTAGCATCATCAGCAGATGATTATAAACACTTTATGATTATAAAAGTGTTTATAATCATCTGCTGATGATGCTAACATGGTTAGCGAAACGCGCGTCCAGTGTAAAAGTAAAAGTGTTTTGGTGTATTGTGGTGATTTAGTGATTTATTTTGCTGTGTAACACCAAAGGTTCCAACCCTCAACTGTAATTTCGCCACTGTAAGAAAATCTACAAAATAACATTGCCATTTTTTGTAGACACTGCTGCGTTTATCCAACGGAGATTAATTGTTAGCAGTGGTTTACTAATAGAAAAATTTGTCTAACGGACAAAAAAATGCCTAATATTTCGGGAAGTATATATCTTCCCGTCGTCGGAAGCAAAAAAAACAGAAAAAAAACAAAGAAAAAAACTATTTAAAAAAATCTAAAAAAAGTTTTTTTTAACAGTTACGTCTATAAAAATCGTTGGCGTTCTGTTAAAATGACATTATATTGGTGCGTTTAGACTTGAGCACGCACGCATAGTGTTGGGAAAATTCGAATTAAATAATTCGACTAATTCGATAGTAAATTAAAACTAACTAATTCGATTATCGTTTTCGATATAATCGAGATAAAAATTAGTAATATTTTATATTATATCTGTGGTAACCGAATTACAAATGAACATAAAACATAACCTCTTATGGACGAATATTAGTAATTAGTAGTATTCTTTCGTTCTGAACGAACTGAAAATTTTCACTTAAACTGATTTACAAAGGGAATCGACAAAGAAAGGAACGATACGATATAGAAAAATCCAGAAATCATTGTTATTTCCTAAACTACGTAGGAATAAATCAGTTTCAGTGAAAATTTTCATTTCGTTCAGAACGAAAGAATACTACTATTAACACCTGCCGAACACTAAAATTAATTTTCTTCTTTTATCTAAATAGTTATTGATTGCCACTGATAAAATAAAAAGAAATAGGAACCGCACGTAAACAAGGACATACTTATATCGTTTTAGAAGAAGCTTTTATTTTAGAGAGGAGGTTTTCAATAGGAATTGAAATGTTTATAAAAGGCCATAACAATAACAATCATAAACTCGGCACTTTTAAATTTAAAACTATAAATTATGGTTAAATTTATTAAACGGCTTCGGCACAGTTAATAGAATACATTGAATAAAGAATATTTTTTTTATTCTTTATTCAATGATAGAATATAGGTATGGCAATGGTTCAGATTTGTTTAAAATAGCCTAGACGAGCACTAGCTGGGACGAATTTATTTTTAGGTTAAATTTATAATTCTACTAAATAATTCGAATTATTAATTCGATTGTGAAATATGAATTACTAATTATTCGATGGTGAAAATAATTCGATTATTCCCATCACTACGCACTGATCCTCCGCGAATGCTCAGGTGTAAACGGCTGTGCGCGCATGCTCACTCTGAATCTGTCTGTGCGCGAGCAGTCGCGAACGTGAGCCGTCTGGTGTCAAAGGGATTTTATGTGTGCGCGAACGCTCAGTTTGCACCGGCAATTTGTTTTGTCTGCGTTCGTGCGTGCGTGTGTGCTTTTTTTTCGTTTTCTTTCGAGTGGATCAATGAATCTTCGTTAGTATCAATTGAAGAATATGAAAAGTTGCCTATATTATGGGATGTTGTAAATAAAATTAATATTGAATATGTCGATATTAATGAAATTGCTATTCAAAAATTTGTAACTTTTGTTCGTAATTGTTGGTGTTATTAAATTTCAGTAAATTATATCGAGTTCTAAAAATTTGGGTTAGCCACCAGCGACGATGTTTTCGATTTTTCTCCTTTTTAATAATTAAGCTGTGCATAACAATGACTGCAGCCTCGGCTATTTCTTGGTCGTCCATTATTTTCGCCAACACAACTCTGCTGTGCGCGCACAAGTGGATCACTTCATTCGTCGAAAAATAAGTTTTTAATTTGAACGGAGCCGAGAGCGCGAACGAATGCCGTGCGCGCACGCTCGGCTCGTGCGTGCTCAAGTCTAAACGTACCATTAGATTTTTGAAAATCGCCCTTTCTTAAATAATCTTAATTTTCACATTCACATGGTATTTTGTACATTACATTTTTTGTTTGTTGCCCAGTGTTCATATCAAATGAATTTTAGTGTATGTTAAAATTGATCTAAATGTATTTTGTGTTTTGAAGGATGTTCGTATGTTATATTGTCTTTATTTTGTCAATATTTTTTCCGAAACGCCCCGTATGTATGGAATTGTAAGTTGTATATATTGTGTATTGTTATCATTGTGTCTATGATTTGGGGTTTGTATTTCGCTTAATGTTTTGTCAATAAAAGATGGTGGATAGTCGATTTTTATTAATGTATATTTCATGTGGTTTATATCTCTGTTTGGTGAATTGTTGTCTGAACATATTATTTTTGTCCTATCATATATCACTACAAACTTTTTATGATACGTTTTTTACACTTATACAATGATTAGATGTGAAATTTAAGTCTGTCTATATTTGTGGGTTTTCTGTAGACATCTAAAATTAGTTTATTTTGAAACTTTGACACTAAATTATCGAAAAATGGCTCTCTCTACTTCTAAAGTAAATTTTATGGTTGGTTTGCGAGAATTTATACAATCCAAAAAAACATTTATTTCAGAAACGCTATGTTGCCATATTGCCATAACGCAGCCATATTACAGACTTTTTTGAAAAACTATTTACTGTATTATTTTCAAAATCTTCCATAAAAATATTACTTAGCAAAGGAGAGAGAGAGGTGATCCTATTGCCATACCGAAAACTTGTTGAAAAAATTCGTTATTTAATTCAAAATATGTAAGTAGTTTTATCAAAAAGTCAACAATTCCAAAATACTATCTATGTTTAAATCATTAAAATCTGGTAGTATATATATTTGTTCTTATATATTCGTCTTATTATTTTTTTATGAAGATTGGCGATAATTACAGCAAATTCTTCACGTCTTTCTGCTGTTCTGACAAGTGTTTCAACATTCATTCCTATCCAGTCCCTTATTTTTTTATCTATATTACTAAATGTGCTCAATTGTGTTATTAGTCTAAGAGCTAGTAACGTTTTCGAGAAAGTATTCTAAGACGTCTGGCCCTTTGATATATCTTTTACTATGCTCTCTGGAACAGCATGCGGCCCGTCTGGCTGCCGATACCCGTTGCGTTCACTACTGCGCATCGGAAGAAGATCCTATATTTTTTATTAATTTAGTCCTTTAAATTCTAGTATTGAATATAAATCGAACATGTCTCCATAGCACAGTGCGTAGAGTTTGCGACCACGAACCATCGAGTTCGATTCCGGGTCAGGACAAAGACTTTTTTATCTTATTTTCGTTTATATTCTGATAGTAAAGTATCAAATGATTCTGGTGATTAAAAAAAAACAAATATTTAATACTTTACTATCAAAATATAAACGAAAATAAAATAAAAAAAGTCTTTGCCCTGACCCGGATTCGAACTCTGAATCATCGGTTCGTGGTCGGAAACTCTACGCACTGCGCTATGGAGACATGTTCGATTTATATTCAATACTAGAATTTAAAGGACTAATAAAAATATAGGATTTTATTTCAATGCGCAGTAGGGAACGCAACGTTTACCGGCAGCCAGACGGGCCGCATGCTGTTCTAGAGAGCATAGTAAAAGATATCAAAGAGTCAGATGCCTTAAAATACTTGTCTTTCCGACGTTGCTAGCTCTCGTACTATATGTTTATTTTTGACATTTAATGTAAAAATACGGAAAGGACTAAGAAAAATAAACCCTGAAACGATAAAAAAAATCGAGAATAGATATGTTGTTAGTAAAACTAGGGTTGTTTTTTATGGACATTTTTAGTAATTAAACAGATAGATGTTTATCCGACAGCTCACGCACGGTAAACTGCGTATTTTTCTATATTTGTACAGAGATATAGATCTCAAGTTTAGTGTTAGTTGTCGGTAAAAGTTTTACATTTAATTTTAGACGCAGTTTTAATAATAGAATTAAATAACATGAACATATATGAACTATTTTAGTCTTTATTTTGAGGACAAATGATCATGTAGAAAGTATTTTTCTTTATTTTTATATTACTGGGAAAGGAACATAAGCATAGTTAGGCATGATAAATATTAAATATATATTTTAAAATAATTTATTGATACCTTCATAAAATATACATAAAATAATTTATTGATATTTAAATAAACTCTGTATTTATTTTTTGCTATTTTGTATGTTTCATTTGAGGGTTATGTTATGATTGTGATTAAAATGTTTTTAGAAATAAAATTTTAATACAGGATGGAGCACCTCATTCGCCTCGGTTGATTATGCGAAAACGGAAAGGTGTAGAAACAAAATATTTTATGGGTATATGTAGGAAGGCAATGTGCATAATTTAAAATTATTTTGAAATGTACATAGTATGTCAAAACTAAGATCAGACATACCAAAGTTATATTTTTTCTTATGGAACACCAGGTATTTTATTTTATTATTGGATTCTTGGGTCCAAAAAAAGGCATTTATTATAAGGGTTAAATATGTTTAAAATCTTTGGTTTCTGAGATATTTAAATATATAATAATAATAGCTCCCGTACATAGCGTTTAACGCAGTGATTCCCAAAGTGGTCCAGGTGGACCCCCCAGGGGTCCACGGGAGACTTGCTGGGGGTCTACGTAGGCGTGAACAAAAAATGGGGGTCCATAAGATGTTAATGGGGGTCCACGAAAATTTATCTGCTTTTGATAGTAAAGAGCAAAAATGTAAGCATAGTTTTTATAAGGGCCTACCTACATTGTTTTAAGTACCTATCTAAGCAGATAATATTTTAATAAGGCAAGCGACTGTTACTTGTCCAAACTTGCGTATTCGATATTACGTACAATTTCGTGTACAGACTTGCAAAGCGCCATCCGCCCGACAATGCTTAATGCTTGTTCAGACATGAACTTGATCACCACTATAAATACTTGATGCCAAAAGGCAAACGCATTCATTTGTTTCCGGAATTTCGAAAAAAAAGGCGGAATTTGGAAAAAAAAAGTTGTGAGAAAATTTATTTATATCTGTGTTTGCTAGTGCCGGAGAAAAGTAAGTAACCTACCTTTTTTTGTTATAGTACTTAAGTATTTTGTTTACGTGTACTAGTCGGTTGATCCGCAACAGCCTGTATAGATAGGTAACTTAGTAACTTACAGATATTTTAATTGTCCTCTTCGATTTGAAGACAAACACAGCACGTTTTATTCAATTGTTTTTTTCACAGAGAGAAACACTGCCTCTCTAAAAAGGCCGAATAAGCAATATTGCAGAGCAATTAATTTTGTAATTTTTCTTGCAAATAACTACTAATTTTATAAAACAGTAATTTCATAATCATTTTAAATTGGTTTGAAGTAACTATTTTATCAAAACTATTCCTTTTCGGAAAAGAGCGAGCGGTGCGCGGGCGACGGGAGAAAAGCGGGGGCTTGGACTTCGATGCCAGTTTGTCACGTTTTAACAATGAAGCCGCAGACAAAAAATACGCAAATACACGGAGCGCGTGAACTCATTGATTTAATAAAATGTTAGTTATCGTTTTTATGGACAATTTTGGGATTTCGACTTTTATTTTTTTCCTACACAAATATGATCAGTATTCGATACTGAGTACACCAATTTTATTTATACTATTAAAATTAGTGGTAAATTATGTACTTTAAAATTGATACCGTTTTGTGAAAACGTTCTATTTGTCTCAGCGGTTTATTAGTTGGTCCCTTTACAAGCCGTAATTCTATTTCCGCGTGCTGACAAAGGCTGCGATGTGATACCTATATTCAGAAAAAACTTGGTTACTAAAACTTTTTTTTACAGGTAAGGTAACTGACACGAAACATGGCTACAGCAAAGAAAAAATGTCGACAATATAGTATCGATTATTTGAAATATGGTTTTGTTCCATCAGAGGCAGACAAACAATTGCCCATGTGCCTATTATGCAACAAAGTTTTGAGCAATGACTCTATGAAACCATCAAAGCTCGAAGATCATCTAAAAAGGTGTCATACTGATAAAATAGGTAAAGATTTAAAATATTTTCAAACATTGAAAGAAAAATATGGAAAGAGACCCACCATGCACAGTATGTTCGCTTCAACATCTCAAAGTAACGATGATGGCTTGCGGGCATCTTACAATATCTCATTACTTATAGCAAAATCTGGAAAACCGCACACTATCGGAGAACAATTAATTTTACCCGCTGTTGAAGAGGTTTTAAAAACTGTTTTGCACAAATCTCCATTTGACGTACTAAAAAGAATTCCATTAAGTAACAATACTGTACAAAGACGCATTGATGAAATGAGCTCTGATATCGAAAGCTTTTTGTGCAATCATCTGCAAAAAACTCATTTTTCTATACAACTGGACGAGTCAACGTTACCCAGTAATGAAGCATTACTATTGGCATATGTCCGATTTATTGTTGAGGAAGAAATTCACGAAGAATTGCTATTTGCCAGAACTTTGGAGACTGACACTAAAGGCGAATCAATATTTAATGTCCTGAGTAATTTTTTTACGGAAAAATCGATCCCATTTACAAACATTATTTCAGTGGCAACAGACGGAGCTCCTGCAATGGTCGGGCGATATCGTGGGTTTATAAGTCATCTCAAAAGAATTATACCAGGACTTACAGCTATTCATTGCGTAATCCACCGACAACATCTTGTGGCAAAACATTTAAGTGACAGGTTGAACCAATCTCTTCATTTTGTAATAAAAGCTGTCAACAAAATCAGAAGCAATGCATTGAATACGCGTTTATTTGCTCAATTGTGCGACGAAAATGATGAAGACTTCCAACGACTGCTCTTACATACTGAAGTACGCTGGTTGTCGAAAGGTGCATGCTTAACGAGATTTTACTCTGTTTTCGATTCCATATTAGAGTTCTTAGAAAGTAGAGATCCAGATTTAAAAGAAAACTTGATCAAATTCAAAGCAGACATTGCGTATTTGACAGATTTGTTTAAAAAATTTAATGATATTAACTTGCAGTTACAAGGGGACAGCCTGAATTTAATAAAAACAAAGGGGATAATTTCGGCTTTTCTTGGGAAATTGAAATTTATGAAGCAAAACATTAGTCGGCGCGAATTCTCTCAATTTCCAAACTTGTCGCAGGTAGAATGTATTGATGAGGATATCCATACCTACAGTCAACATTTAAGTGCTCTGCATGATGACTTCAAAACCAGGTTTGAAGATATACTGACGATGGATATACCACCATGGATCATAAATCCATTTGATGAAACGGAAGTGGCCAATGTTGTATTACAAGAGGAGCTGCTCGAGCTAAGCACTAATGAGGAGCTGAAGGTGAAATTTAGAAAAGGCTACCCAACATTTTGGCTGCAAGCAGAAATACCCGAAAAATATCCTGGACTGTGGGAAATCGCAAGGAAATTTTTAATAGCTTTTCCCTCGTCATACCTTGTCGAAAGGAGTTTTAGTGCCGTTACAAACCTCTTAACAAAAAAAAAGGAGCAAATTAAACATCACAGAGCGGGGGGATTTGCGGTTATTGCTCCACAAAAATAAAGCCAAACATTGATCGTTTGCTGACACTCCATCAGATACATCCTTCCCATTAATTAAAATTATGGCCTGAACCTATATTACCTTAATATTTTTTTTCTTGTAATTCTATTCTTTTAATAAATAAAGTGATATAAAATGTACCATTTTTTCGTTTTTATTTTACATATCGGAATATAGGGACAGAACTCAGAAGTGACACAATTTTTATTTTTTGGCGACTTTAAGAATGTGGTAGAAATGTAGCAGCAGGGGGTCCACCGAAACCAGTAAAATTTTGAAAGTGGTCCACGAGAAAAATAAGTTTGGGAACTACTGGTTTAACGCATTGGGAGTAGCAAGGTACAGCTTGCCATACTAGAGCCGTTCGGTATACAAGGAAGGTAACGTGGCTAGCACTACGCTTCAACCGCCTATTATTACCTCAGGATTGTGAATCCCAAGTACTCATTTAAGGCTGAGTCGACCTAGGTACCCAAACTATTTTTACTTTTAATAAAAATAGTCGGCTGATGAAATGCCGGGTGTAGGATTCGAACCCACTACCTTGAGATTGGTAGACGAGAGCCTGTACCTCTACGCCACCGGGCACCGTAGATATTTAAATATGCATGCTACAATAGAATAGATTAATAACACCCTGTACATTACTTTTCAGAATTAATTCTTGTGTTGAGTTTACAGGTAGAGAAATAAACTTTACTGAAGAATGTTATTGCTTCCTTAAATTTATACAGGGATACCGAAAATGGTTGATCTATTTTAAGGATTTATTTTATATAAAAACTTCGCTATTTCAAATGCAATACCCTGTATTTTTTTAAATAAATCGAAGCAGATTCAACTGTTCTTTCAAACTATATTAGGGTTTCCTATACCTACCTAGCTCAGATTTTAAATAAAAAGCGATTTTTCAATAAAATGGCAATCAAGTATATCGCCATGGTAATATGCTAGTGACAGTTAGTAACTATTTTCAAAAGCGACATTAGTTTCTGGACATTATTATTTAGATTTTTTTTTTTTTATTATAGAGGAGGAGGAAATCTTGCATAAGAGGGAGTGTCAGATTCCTACTGACTAAAACCACCTCCCCTTCTCTACGACATATCACGCCGGTACCGCTTTCGCATTTCTTCGACGTGAGGACTGTCTACATATTTCTACGTGCTTCTTCCTCTTTAGTTTTTATGTTTCCTCTTATCACTGTATAGGCCAGAGTCCAGTTTTTTTCTCCTCCTTTCAGGCGGAGAAAAAAACTATATTATTTAGATTTATAACAGTTTACTTAAATTTACCTAGAATAGTTTAATAAGTATTCATTATTTTATCCACAAAAATAAAGCAATATCTGCTTGCGGAACGAATGGATATGTTACTAGTGATTTTATTTTGTGAAGAAAATTGCTTCTTGGCCTCAAGGGCTTATGCTCAAAGATATCCAAATAGTAATCTTCCAGATATGCGTTCCTTTGAAAAACTACTTGTTCTATTTCGCAGAGCTGGTAGTGTGGTTTATAAAAAAACCTATTAGGCAGAAACCTGTCGTTGGGAGTGTAGAAAATGAATTTGCCGTAATTGGCTCTTTTATAGAAAATCCATATATCTAGAAGTCATCGTAAAATAAATCAAAGAACTACTTCTTCTTTTTTCCAGAAGATGAAATAATAAATACATATTTAATAAATATTATTTATTAAACTATTGTATACTAACTCTCACTAGAAATTTGCCATAACGATACTAGCCCTCTTGGTTACTTTTTTATTGAAAAATTGCTTTTTGTTCAAGATCTATGCTAGATAGGTTTAGAAAACCCTAATATAGTTTGAAAGAGCGTTTGAATTTGTTGTTTTTTTCACTTAGTAGTTTTATACAGGTACGGACGGAAAGTTATTACTCTTCAAATCAGTTACTGACATCAAAATCAAATTTCTCATGTCAAAAAACTCCCAGACACCAATTTTCATCCAAATATTGACCTTACTTCAGAAATTATTTGGAAAAAATCGAAATAAAAATTAAACTTCACCCTGTATCTCCGAAACTAAGCAATTTAGAACATACATTTATACAGACTTTTTTATTTATTTTTATCTGCAGAATATACTGCTGAATTTGCGGAATACAATTCGGACCAGCCTGTAGTAATAACATGGTTTGATATAAATCCATTCAAAAATAAGAAACAATTAGAGAATTGTTTAAATAGTTTAACACCACATAGTGTTAAGATAAAGTTTTATAAATCACTGATATAATATATATTAGTGTTTTCTTCGAATTGTTGCGCTGCTAATGCATCTTAAACTAAAATATATTTAGTATTATATAGGTATGGAAGTGAGAGTATAATGTAGCGATATTAACGTAAACTTTTGCAAACATAATTGAAATATTCCGCATTTTTCACGGTACTAAGTAGGCAATATATTATCGCCTTATGCATTTAACTTTCATCTTTTCAATAAAAATGTTATAACCGACGTTAAAGGCAACTGCATTTTATTGAAATATTAGGTTAAATATTTCACTGTTAACATATCGTGTGTTGCATAATGGTTGCATAGCACACCCGAACAAAATAATCCGTACTAAAGTTACCACAACGGTGAATAAATTTTCTATTCTATTTTAGAGAAAAAGTAATAAATAAATTGAAAGTAGTATATTGTTTCTTATTAGGAGTAAAAATCATACTTTTAGTGGCAATGCTGTACGTATGACTCACAATTACAGGCAAGGCACAAAAAGCACATTTTTAATCCGAATAAAACGAGATTTGATATGTTAGTATGATATAAATCAGGATTTATTGAAGTATTCAATTAGTTTGAATCACTTCCTATTTCACTGGGAAATGGCTAAAACTTTTGATATTTAAATGGTATGCTTTCAATTCTGAATAGAATAACATTTCATATGTCAACATTTTCAATTAAATAAAAATAGTATTTTCAATTTCAATCTAGAGTGCCACGACTGTGTTAAAACCACTAATTTTTAATCAAGGAGCCTTGAGAAATTGATTTGATCGTCTAATGTTTTTGTTTTCTGGCCTGTTAAAAGATTCTCAAATCGTATTTTTAATTGTAACTCAGTGTTTTAGGGTTCCGTACCCAAAAGGTAAAAACGGGAACCCTATTACTAAGACTTCGCTGTCCGTCCGTCCGTCCGTCTATCTCAAAGGTCTATCTTATGAACCGTTATAGCTAGACAGTTGAAATTTTTATAGATAATGTATCTATGTTGCCGCTATAAGAACAAATATGAAAAACAGAATTAAATAAATGTTTATAAATAAAAAACTACTTTCACTAAACATTATCTTTTAAGTAAGAATTTTACATAGAATCTTTCAAGTCCTCGCCTCGGTGGCCGCGTGGTTAAAGCGCAAGGACTTTACGCTGCTATGACGTTGGAGCTGTAGTAAGGCAGGTTCGAATCCTAGTCAAGGCGACTTTTTTTTAATCGTTTTTTTTTTAATTTTTACATATTTTTACATATTTATTTTTACTTTTTACATATTTATTATTGATTAATACAATTTTTAGTAATGTGTTTCTTATTTTTTTTTAAATTACTAATACGCGCATTCAAAATTTCAGCTAAATCAGAAAAAAAGTTTAAAATAATAAAGTGTCCAATGTTGTATAGATAATGAATGGTAGGGAACCCTTCGTGCGCGAGTCTGACTCGCACTTGACCAATTTTTATTTAAATAGAACGAGGGTGGCTCATTAGCATAATTGGAAAAGCATTTTTTCACGAATAATTTGGTACCACATACTTGGTATTTTGAATCCAATTGTCGTTACATTTATAACAACACACTCTGGATTGAAATTTAAAACACTATTTTGGTAATTGAAAATGTCATAAGTTGGCATATGATATGTCATTTTCTATCTAATAAAGTAAAAAACCGATTGTATCATTTAACCGGAAGTAATTGAATATGTCAGTCAATCTTTATTTATATATCAAATCTTGTTTTTTTTATCTGAAAAAATAAAAATGTTTGAAAAACTCCCACTTTTTAAAACACCCGGTATTACACATATTCCCTTATTACGCATACAGGGTAGAGGTGGGAATTCTAGTTCCTTCACATGGAATTCAAGTTCTAGTTCCTCCAGAGGAATAGTTCCTTGAAGGTCTTTAGTTCACAATATTTCCCGACTAACATTGACATCCCCCTTGCTTGCTAATGCGTTTCTTTGTCAGTCAGAACTATTCACAGTATGATCTGTATAATTTTTATAATGTACGGAGATATAACGAGACGTGTAATTGTGTATGTTAAAAACATATCGATAAGTTTTATTGCAGGTAAAAAAAAATAAAAAAACTCAAATAAGAATTTAAAAAACTATATCACAAATCAATTGGAGCAAATATTACAAAAATTTTAGGAAAAATTGCATTTTTCCTCACTTAAAGCTTTTTGTTTTTGTCTAAAAATTTTGAATATCTACTTCGTTTTATAAGATATTCCTTAATTTTAGGGACCTAAAGTGAAACATTCTCATAAAATATTTAAAAAACAAACTAAAAATCAAAAACAGTATCCACGACAATTTTCTGTGGTAATTACACCGCGCTGCGCCGGCTGTGGCAATAGACAAGGTCGAATCCATCGTCGTCGCCTTGTATTATATCTCAGATCTGCCGACTGAATAGATTCCCGTGAACTAGGTAGTCTTTTAATAGTTCCTCTATGTCCGGATCCGATAACATACAGCTGGCACTCCCCACGCCTGCCTAGCATTAATCGCGCTGGCTGATCCATACGTAAACTAGTCTTTTATTTAGTTCCTCTAGTTCCTTTAGGTCCGGATCCGATAACATAGTGTGCGAACACAGTGCAAGCAGGTTTGCCGCTTACTGGTAGTCAGCGCCAATCTGGGCACCTATTCTTGACATCGTTCGCAACTTTGCGTATACGCATCACATGTATTGTTATAAACAGGGTGTCCCAGAAATAATTGCAAGTATTTTAAGGGGTGGTAGATCTCGATTAAAGGTGGTAGGCTGTGGCAATAG
This sequence comes from Sitophilus oryzae, assembly GCF_002938485.1. Classification (NCBI taxonomy): domain Eukaryota; kingdom Metazoa; phylum Arthropoda; class Insecta; order Coleoptera; family Curculionidae; genus Sitophilus; species Sitophilus oryzae. The sequence goes on along the minus strand of NW_022146905.1, from coordinate 98,907 downwards.
GCAAGGCCGAATCCATCGTCGTCTCCTTGTATTATATCGCGGATCTGCCGACCGAATAGATTCCCGTGAACTAGTCTTTGTCCGGATCCGATAACATACGGCTGGCACTCCCCACTCCTGCCTACTATCGGGCTACGCGCGCTAGCCGATCCGTCGCCGTCGCATATTATTCTATATCGGTCACAGTCTCGATCCCGGAACAGGTTCTGAGGAACTAGTTCTTTGAGAAACCAGGAACTAGTTCCTTTCATTCCTGGGTCGGAATAGTTCATTGGAACTAGTTCGTTCACGAACTACACACCTCTAATCTCGATAAAAGAAACATATTTTCTCATTATCGTTTTTCAAAATAACGGAGTTATTTTATTTTGAAAATTTCCAAAAAAAATGATTTTTTGCTAAAATTTTGAGAACCACTGGATCTTTTCTGGATTTTCTTTCTTCTAACTTTAATCTTTAAATAAAAACTAAAAAAAAATCCAAAAAAAATTTCAAAAAATTCCGAATTTTCAAAACAAAAATTATTTAGAAAAAAACCTCATTGGCGTGTGTCTGGGGTTGAACTATACTAAAACACTTGCACTTATTTCTGGGACACCCTGTATATGGGTACATCGTAGCGCCGCGCCGCGCCGCCTCGCGCTTAAAACCTTGAAAAATTAAAGCGTGTTATCAAATCGGCTAGTTCACAGTGAAAGCAGGCAGGCACCGTCAACCAGCGTTCATCGGCGTTCTCGCTTTTAGCGGAACGAAAATTTATTTATTTCTGCTTTTGCACGCGCCGACGGCGCACAGAGGGTATTAAGAACTAAAAGTTGGCCAAAATTATGTTTTATGATTTTTTTGCTTTTTTGCTAGTAATATTAATTATTAATTAGAGGAGAGGTTGGCTAATATGGAACCCCATTTTGTTTTTCCTACATAATACTTTTTCCTCTACTCTGAAACCCTTTCCACCGATCAAATAGGGCCATTCTGTGCAAAACTAAGCAATTGGATGAGGATGCTAGAACAAGAAAGTAATTTGTATATTATAGACGATATTTGAGCGAGGATGAGTATTATAGGGTAAAGACTATTTCCGGATGTTTTTTTGGCAGTGGCAAATATTGGCAAGATTTTTGTACATATTCCAAAGCTGGAGACTTTAAGCATTGAACGGATACTAATTTCCATGCGGAATATTGCCGAATAGTCTTACACCTTATAAAAATGCCTCTGGTTTTTTAAATATAAAATATTATAAAGAAATAGAATAGAAGAAAACGTTTCAAAATAAAAATATGGCATAAAACAGGACTTGCCAGCTGGCTCTGTATCCACGATGAGAGTTATTATAAACAATTTGCACAAAAAAAGCACTACAAACAATTCCACTATTTTGTAATCTTAGAAATATTCAAAATACACTCAAGATAATTCATACTTATAATTGAAATATATTATTTATTTGATAGTCAACTTACGACTTAAAAAAAGCTAATAAACGCGCTTATATTTAGTATTTATAGATTTGTATTCAGTTAAGATAAAAAATGAAAATAAAAATATTTCACTTTTGGCAAGGTTTATAGACCAAATACCCCTATGTGCGGCGCCGGCGCGGCGGGAGCGGCGTTTGGATATGGTTAGGTTAGGTTAGTTAATCAAGTAAATTTCCTCTTAATTAACTACTTCCGAACCCTGCTCGCATCTCCGAAAAAGCCATATTACAATACACGGCATATACGCAAAGTTACGCATCATTGTTATATTGTTATATGGCTTTTTCGGAGATGCGAGATAATAAGCGATATAATGGTCAAGAATAGGTCCCCAGAGACGGCGATGGTTGCCGGAAAGCAGAAACCTGCCTCCACTATGTTCGTACGGCATAAGGCTGGCACTCCTCACTCCTGCCTAGCATCGATCGCGCTGGTCCGATCCGTTCGTACGTAAACTAGTCTATTTAGTTTAGTTCCTTTAAGTCCGGATCCGATAATATACGGCTGGCACTCCCCCACTCCTGCCTACCATCGGGCTACGCGCGCTATCCGATCCGTCGCATATTATTCTATATCGGTCGCAGTCTCGATCCCGGAATAGGTCCTGAGGAACTAGTTCTTTGAGAAACCAGGAACTAGTTCCTTTCATTCCGGGATGGGAATAATTCATTGGAACTAGTTCGTTTACGAACCAAACATCCTCTATCACAGGGTGACAATTTGAAAACGAACAATATTTAATATTGCCTCTACCGATGATAGTATGAAAATTTGGCGAAATACGTCAATTTACATATCAAGGGGATCACTTGAGACATATTGTCGTAGCTGACTTCTCAGCTACCCTAAAATGTTAAATGGCAACCCCTATTTCTTTTGGCATTTTTGTGTACCTTATAAAATTCTCAAAAAATAATGCAGTTTATGTAGAATTCTATAAGAAACACAAAAATGGTAAAAGAAATAGGGGTTGCTATTTAAAATTTTAGGGGTAGGTGCCCTGGGGGTCAAAGGGTTGAAAGTAACACGACAACAAATGCCTCAAAAATTGTCCCCCTTGATATGTAATTGACGTGTTTCGCCAAATTTTCATACTATCATCGGTAGACGCAATATTAAATATTGTTCATTTTCAAATTGTCACCCTGTATAATATGATAGGATAATACGAAATGAGTTTAATTTCTATAATTATCAATAGAGTTTACATATTAAAACAAGCATAAAATAATTAATTCAAGAATATTTCGTTACTTACCTGGAACCATTTTTCGCAACTCCAATACGACCATCTAATGGCGCGGACCTAGAAAATAATCATAAATAAAACAATATTTTAAAAATACACTGCACGCCGATCGTCGAAACGATTTCGACGGGCAGTGTATTTTTCGCATGCCCAAGAATCACAAACAAATAACAAATCCAACATTATTGAGAAAATTTGGTAAAAAAATAGCCTTGTATATATATTTTTAAAGTAGATCAACCTAAGTCGTTTATGGACTAAGACTAATAGATGGCAGGACCGGTTTCCCTGCAGAAAAATATTTTTTGTTACTCTGAATTTTGAAGCTACCAATAAAAACAGAGAAAATAAAAATCGATAATTTTCGGACTATGCCAATTGGTTACTAATCGACCAGATACTTTTTATCTATTAGATATGCTATAAAAGCTGGCAATTATACAATTCGACCATTGTAAATACCCGACAAAATCTTCAAGGCCGACAAGGCCGATGCTTCTCACTGATAAGAAATAAAAATGTTTGTATAGATAATTTTCGAGGTATATTTTGTTTCTGAATGCACATTTTACAGTATTTTATATTCTTTGTCCCCTTGACCTATTATCCTGGTCGCATGTATGGAAGTTCTGTTTCTTCTAGTTTTAGAAAATGTTCATATTTCTTTTTTCTTTGTAGGTGTAGTGTAAAATTAGATTAATTTATTAAGTTTAATTATAGTGTTTAGTGTAGCATGTTAGTGTAGTCCTTAGAGTAAGACAAGTGTAGTCTACCAAAAATAGTTTAATAGTGTTTTTATAGTTTATTTTGTAGTTAAGTAGTAGGTGAAGGGATAATTTTATTATTTTCTCTTTTTGTTTGATAAATTAGTAAGTTTGATAATTTCTTCAGTGTAGAATACAAGAATAAGTAGTTGTGTAGTGTTTTTAAGAGATTATATTCGTTTATTTTGTAGTTGAGTAATTGGTGAAGGGGTATTTGGGTATTTCTTCTTTTTGTTTTTCTTTTAATAATTGTAGTAGTTCTATTAATTATTGTGATAGATACACTATATCTTCCTTCAACTTCGTTGAAAAGTGTGTTATCATATAATCTTGGTTTTCTTATAGCAGAATATACGAAAAAAAATCTGATCAAATTTATTTGAAATTAAATTAATCTAGCCTTATTAATCAAATTAAACTAGTCAAATAATAACAATAGTTAGTTTCAAAATACTATACAGGGTGAGTTTCCTACGATGTTCTCTATGGGCATCTCGGAAACTACTGGAGATAGAAAGTCGGTTAATGGGAAAAGAATTGCAGTTTTATGGGGTCATAAATATGCGCCTTTCGGATTTTTCGGAGAAGTTCAAGGCTTATTAGATATTTCGAAAAAAACAAATTTTGCCTATTTTAAAACTTGTCTGCAATTCCATTAGAATCTACCGTATGATCGAATAAAAACGGCGTCAACGATGGCTATGAAGTGAAGATCGCTGTCATTTTATATGAAAAATGATATGGGAAATATCATTGATCGTCATTTCATAGCCATCGCTGACGCCGTTTTTATTCGATCATACGGTATTTTAGACAAAAAGTTTTCAGATAAAAGTTGTAGATAATCACATACCTAATGAGTTTGTGTTTTCTGTTTTTTTTTTCTAAAGTCTGTCATTTTTGACATATGACACAAACATATGTTTTTTTAGTAAACCATAGTTGGCCATGACTTCATAAAAAGCGCCATTTTTTAAGTTTTCAGCGATAGGTATAATATGTTTTAGCCAAGCCAAGTTATAGCCAATTCTTTTCTTTCTTGGTTAATTTCCATAACAATAATACCATGCCAATTAGTTAGTATCAAAAATGTAAAAAGTTTTATGTTTTCAAAAAAAATATATCGTAAAATTCGTAAAGCACTCAATTTAGAAAAAATAATCTAAGAATGAAATGATTCTTTTATAAACCTGCATTAAATCAAATTAAAATAGGTATGTAACTTTTTTTTTAAATATTAATTAACAGCCAATTAGCATTATCATAAATTATAAATAATGTACCAACATATCGAAATAATAATTTCTTTGTTAATACGGTTTAGAATTCTTAAGATAACAGGCAAAAATAATCCACAATTTACAGTAAAATAAAAGTTTCGTTTAAATTTCTTAATCAGCTGATCGCTATTAAAGTTCGCAGATACCCGGGCTATAATATTACATTACTCTGAGGAAAATAACGAAAATAATCGATATTTTTGACTCCGCCCCGAAAGCTTCACGATTTGTCCTCCAGTTAGCAGCACATTTTGTCAAGTCGGTTGACCAACTTTAAGAATATATAAACAAGGGTAATAGAAAAGCTCAGTAACAAAAAACATATAGATATGACACTTGTAATCAATAACTGAATATTATCCATAAATTTGGAAGTTTAAAACAACTGCTTGATACAATATTAATTAAATGTATTAATTTGTAATACAGGCACATTACAATTTACCCAGTACTAACGGGGGTCTTCAAATTTTTGTACATTTTGGTTATTTTATTCCATTAAAATGTTGCATTTGTTATTATCTGTGTGATTGGATTTATTGGATCCCAAAATACACATTCATATTCCAATTCAACAAAATGATCACAGAACAAACGAACATATACAAGCAGATGGGGTTTATTACTGAATAAAAAATGACGCCAAATTTGAGTTCTACAGATATAAATAGGTACAAAGTGTTCCAAATTCGAGTTTCATTATTGAGATCTCGAAAACTAGCAGAAATTGCAAGGTGGATCAAACAGATAAAAATAATTTTTGTAAAATACCGCTATACAAGGTGCTACATATTCGAAGTACGAGCAATGGTATCTCGGGAACCGTAATAGATACGAATATGGTTAAATTGGGGCAAAGTTCGCTTTGGGATGTTGACCAAGATCCCATCAAAATTTTTTTAAAAATTTCAAGGATTGCTGAGTTTTTTTGGAAAATCGGATATTTTGGAAAATTAATTTTATTTTTTCCTGGCGTTATTTTTCAAAAACTGAAAAAAACTAATTACACATTCTCATAGCCACTTTATTAGGGCTATCTAATAGTATTCTTAGATTTTCAAATTAGCTGATAATTTGTGAAATACAGAAGCCAAGGTAAAGGTTCTCGAGATATTTGGAATCGAAATTATCAATGCCTGTCATCATTGACATAAATTAAACACGTTGACTAAATAGTTATAAAATCATAAATTTGAAATGTTTTTGTGCCAAAAGTTCAACAGAAACTGTTTTATTATCATTTTTTTCGAAGAAAAATTTATAATTAATTTTAAAAAAATAAAAAGTTCCCAAATTTATCATTTCACCCAAATAACTATCTACTCAACATGTTTATTTTTAGTCAATAACGACATGTCGTCAGTGAAACGTGATAACCTGCTAACTCCATTTTTTACGTTAATAAGTTTTTTTATACCATTAGAAAGAGAAAAAATACTCTATAAATAGGGAAAGCAAACACATTTTTTCCCATTAAAGATTTTTTTTTATTTTAACTCAATAATATCTGCTAACTCCTAGTGATCTGAAATAGCCACCGAAATGCTGCTATCTCCGTAATTTCCGTTACGATCACGCTAAAGCAAAAACACAGATTCTTAGTCGTATCTTTTTTTAGTACAGTACGTCGATCCAGGGTCGCACTAGGCCAAAGGGGCCCGGGGGGCAATGTAAGGAGGGACCAGTGTGTTTTTTTTGCGTATTTTTTCGCCTTACGTTTTGGTCTCTTCAATTTTTCCCTATTATATACAAGTGAGTCTTAAAATAAGTGCAAATATTTTTTAGGGTAGTATATTTCGATCCAAGAATCACGATTATGAGGTTTTTGCGCAATTTTTTTTTTTAAATTTGGAATTTAAAAAAAAAAAATTGATTTTAATTTTTAGTTTAATAACATACTTTGTTTGTAATATGGTAACATAGGTAGTAGGGTTAATTTACAAGAAAGAAAATCCAATGATTCTCAAAATTATAGCAAAAAACTGGAAATTTTAAAAGTGAAATAACTCGGTTGTTTTGGATTTATTTGAAAAAACGGTAAAGAGAAGATATTATGTTTCTTTTATCGAGATTTACCAGCCCTGAACATATTTGCACTTATTTAAGACTCACCCTGTGAGAAATCAGGGAACTACCTAATGCAAAGTAAACCAATGCAATGCAAATTCCATAATGCTATGCAAAAGCAAATATGGTTAAGAATAAATAATGAACTATAGGGGGCCCGCAAAGGCTGGCCCCCCCAAAAATTATCTATATAATATGGCCAGTCCGACCCTGCGTCGATCCGTTCTTGTAAATACGGGGTATCCGTAAAGGGTAAGGGGAAAAACAGAAATTCTCTATATACGAACAATTCATTATGCATGCTATAAATAGTTTAAATAGCATTACTTACTTTAAAAATACAAGAATTTCCATAATACCTAATCAGTTTTATTTTTTTTTCACGTAAATGATACATAATTTTTATAAAAATTAAAAATAAGGAGAAAAGTAACAAAAATTTAATAAAATCACGCACTAGTCTTCCAAGCTCGGTCTACTACCGTTGCGTATAAAAATTAGGAGATAAGCATGGAAGGATTCTACCATATCTTCTAAGAATTATAAGTTTAATTTTTAAATTATTTTCATATTCATTAAGTCCAAAATTCTGCCACTTCAGTTCTTTAAAAATGCAAAAAATTTAAAATTTTCATTAAAAATTTATTCGTTTTCGGACTTGTATGTTTTGCTTCTAGACTGATGATATTATAAATATATGGTTATGAATATCATATTTTTAAATTTAATTGATTATTTCTAAATCTGTTTGGGTCATATTCATTTCCATTTTCAAAATTTCAAACAATAAAGGTTGCTATCTCCAGAAGTATATTTTTATTTCTTATTTCTGCAAGACGAATATCTGCTATCTCCCTATTGTGTCTGAAAAAAATGACGTAACACGAAATATTGAGTTTTATTGTTCCCCAGCAAATAAAATTCTTTATCATATTAACTCATCTCTTTATCATATTAACGCATCAAAATACTTCCTACATGTGTACGTATTTTTTTGTGCCGTTTTTTTGCTCTCCTGTAAAATTAGGAATAATGTAGTTAGCAGTTTATCACGTTTCACCGACGATGTATTGATTATTTCCATTTTAAATATCTTGAGAACGGTTGCTCGTAGCAATTTTTACCAAGAGACATTTTTTACGTAGAAAATCACCGAAATGGATATTTTTTCACTCAGTAGTTTTATACAGGTACGGACGAAAAGTAATTACTCTTCAAAACAGTTAAAACACATGTAGGTGGCGCCACTACAAATGGAAGTCATATTAACATCAAAATCAAATTTTTTATGTCAAAAAACTCCCAGATACCAATTATCATCCAAATATTGACGTTATTTCAGAAATTATTTGGAAAAAATAGAAATAAAAATTAAATTTCTACACCCTGTATCTCCGAAACTAAGCATTTTAGGACATACATTTATATGAACTTTTTTACTTATTTTTATCAGTAGAATATGCTGCCGAAGTTTCCGGAATACAGATCGGACCACCCTGTATATCTTGTATAATAAGTTGGTCAGCGGTATTTTACAAGAAATATCTGTTTTATTTTGTAAATTTTCTTACCTAACCTAACCCAATCCAGATGATTTTTTAAAAGAGATAAATCCGTCACAGAGGTATAGGCATTTTTTAAAAAATGATTGTTAGAAACATTAAAAATAACTTAGTCACAATTTAAATATTGTTGTATCTAAAATGAAAGAAGTGAATTTGGGACACACTGTACATACATCAACAATGAAATACAGTTGCTGTAAAGAGAAAATTGTAACAGGCATGCGGAAAATTTTGTAGATAAACCTATAGATGTTTTATTTATCGGCAATATAGTATTTGATATTTCATAATAATTATTAAATATTGCATGAATTGTTTGTATAGTGTAGGTAATTAAGACGTAATTTACCTGATTAACTACATGTAGTTTTTCTTGAAAAACTACCTTTTTCCTGTTCATTAACTACATAAAAACTACTTTAATAAACTAGGTATTAATATTTCGAAAAAACAAATATCCTATAGGTTAATTTTGATAGAAATACGTAATACTTGCTTTTTATTTAAGTAAAGAATCATACATTCATAAAAAAACAGAATATAATGGTTAACACAATATATTAAAATTATTATAAAATACGAAAACTCAAAACATTTTAATACAACTAAAATACAAAAATATAAAATATCTATAAGATTTTAATTACCTAGTTAGTAATATTTGTCAAGACTTTGTAGTACCGGGCAATATGATCGAAAAAATAACGGCGTCAGCGATGGCTATGAAATGAAGATCGCTGTCATTTTATATGTAAAATTATATGGGGAATATAATCGACCATCATTTCCAAGCCAACTGGACGCCGTTTTTTTCGATCATACGGCATTTTTCAGCTTGATTTATATTATGGTCATCAGTTTAATAATTTTCCGTTTTATGAGGGGTCTAAATAATAAGATGTGAATGTGAAAAATTAAAAAATAAGTTATAGGGGTGAGCCACCTATTATAGAGGTGAGCCGTTTTAAGACGGGAGCCACATTAAAGACTTCTTTACTATGTTGTCAATTATTGTTCTTATTATATACGGTGTCCCAGAAATAAGTGCAGATATTTTAAGGGGTGGTTAGATCTGATCAAAAGAAACATCCATTTTATTTTACATCCATTACCATTTTTAAAATAAATGAAAGATAACCGAGTTATTTAACTTTGAAAATTTAAAAAAATAATTGCAACATTTTGAGAACCGCTGGCGATAACCTGATTTTTCACTAGGTTGTTTAGCTTATTCGACGCCTCAGGTGAATAAACAAGTGGCACTAAAAAGCTTTTTAAAATTTCCCGGAAAATGTAAAAAAAATCAACAATTTTTTTGGCAAAAAAACTCATGGGCGTGTTGCTGGGACCGAAATAACCGGGTCATTTCTATATCTTATTTCTGTAAAGCTCTTTAACTTCACTTAAACAAATCGCAATAAATCGCCTTCAAACTAACATAAATTTCGTAAAATGTCCCCCGTGACACTCATTCCACGACATCTGTCAGGAAAAACTAATAATTCCATTAATGCAGCCTGCACGTGAGAGTGCCTGCTGCGTTATCCATCTCTCGCAGATCTTATTTGGCTTGCAGCGTTCTGCAAATTTATTTCCTGACTCCGGTTGCCTTCGTATGAATGTGCATGTATACATTCTATCATACTTGTAACCGCAACCGAGGTGGGCTTTTTTAATTCATTGTGCCTACGTTCCGTGATTATTAGGGTGTGATTTCCGTTGCTTACCTTTAAACCTTACGTTATGGGTTTTATGTTCCGCTCCTATCTGGTTTCCACTGAAAGTTTTTCTTATTACAGAACACGGTTCCTAAAAAATTCGGTTATAACTGTCACCAAACTAACCAGCGCGAAGGCTGGTTTCTTCTGGTTTTGTTTGTCAATCAATGTCATTTTAGTCCAGTCATCTTAGTCGAAATAGGGTAGGAATCTCGGAATGCAAGATAACCGGCTGTAAACTCGTACAAACCTTTATTTTAACATCCTAAAACATGTCTCAAAACCTACATATGATGGCGTGTGCGCGACTTGCAGATAACTGAGGTCAAAGGTCAAAAAATCGATTGTTTGTGCAATTTTTGCAAATATCTCGTTCCCTTTCATATTTACGCTATTTGTATTCATTGTATATTGTAGAGGATAAAATTCTCTACAACTTTTGTTTGAAAAAAAATTTTGTACCTCAAACCGTTTTTGAGATAGAGGGCGGTGAGCGCGCAGTCTTTCATTATGTACGGTATCATTCAAGTTCAACCTGTAGTCTCGGTCATAAACACGCCGTCGTTAAGTCCGTGAATTATTGAAAAATATATAATTATAAATAATTTACATTTTTTCATAAAAGATTATATTGAATATAATAATTTTTTTCATAAATTAAGTATATCTTCATTTAATAACACTTACCTCTTTGTACAATTAGACTTGGTTAGGGCATGATTTAGAACCTCAGGACTGGGGTTGGATAATGCGTAATGGGTTCCTGTAACCTACACTACTATTCTACCTCCAGTTCCAGAAAATGTGCTGAACACAATATTCTGCAACTGCAAGAATGGTTGTGGTTCGCAATGTGGATGCAGGAAATCAGGGTTGCCGTGCTCTTTAGCTTGTGGCCAGTGTAATGGGCAAGCTTGTCTCAATGCTTCACCCTATCAGAGTGATGTCAATGAAGATGGTACATTTGACCCCGAAATCTTAGAAGACTTGGAGACAAATGTCGTTGAAGATGAAAATGAAGAAGAATTTGAAATTCCAAAACGACCAGAGGATGATGATGAAGAACAAGAAGAAAACTTTTTATTTTTATTAATTTTTTTTAATTTCAACCATGACAAAAGTATGAAATCGCATTTTTTAATAGACATATAAATTAAAAATGTATTTCTTGTCTTTTTATTTACTTAAAATGTAATTAGTATAAATCTAACTATAATTAAAATGTAATTAAAGTATTCCTGTTAATAATTTTCTAATTTATGAAAAAAATTATTATATTCAATATGATCTTTTACGAAAAAATGCAAATTATTTATAATTATATATTTTTCAATAATTAACGGACTTTATACAGCGTGTTTTTGACCGAGACTACAGGTTGAACTTGAATGATATCGTACATAATGAAAGACTGCGCGCTCACCGCCCTCTATCTCAAAAACGGTTTGAGTAAAATAACTCGATTACATTTTTTCAGTTTTATACAGTTTTTTTCAGAATATTTTGAAGTTACTTGTCAGTCAAATTTTAAATATATTAATTTCCTGCTATGCGTTCCAGTTGTACCAACTTATTTCTTTGTAAAATAAAATAAACTACTTTGAAATTAAAATGACAGACACATCTATCACTGTCAAGGATCTTCTCGTTGGACAGACTATAGGTTTTGAGACATGTTTTAGGATGTTAAAATAAAGGTTTATACGAGTTTACAGCCGGTTATCTCGGATTCCGAGGTGAAACCCTTAAGATGATTGGACTATTTATGTGAGAGAAATCAAGCAAATATTGGAAGTTCGAGTGAAATTCTCATTTAATTTCTAAAATTTGTAATAATATTTTGTATTTACATCCAAAAGCAATGGAGGTAGACAGTAAAGGTAAATAAATTTAATTAACTAAATAGAATGACTTTTTAAGACCATTTAAACCTATCATGCAGCCAATGTTTCTTAAAGTCAGGAACATTTAAAGAAAACATGAAAAACAAGACAACAAATGTGTGATCGTGAATGTTTTGAAAGCTATAAAAATATAAATATTGATTAGATTTATTTATTTGTTATTGATCTGTTTTAATATTGGACCTGCAAATCTTCACTTGAGCTGTCTAACGAGTTTAATAGTTTGGTTTGGTTGCGATTAATGAAGTACTTTTCAATATTAAACTCCATTTAAAAAGAAGAAGCAAATGTAAAAGCAGAGAATAGGTACATTAAAAATGCATAAAAGATAAATTTTATAATACAGGTATTGAAATTTAGAAAACGTTAACGTTTGACGTTTCCAGTATTTTTATATTTTTCAGGAACCGCTCTTTACCGTAGTTTACCGGTCTGGTTCGCCTGGTTTTGCAACGGAATACAGCCTAAATGCCGAGATGTTAGAAAAATGTGGGCTTTCCTGGATGTTTGTTTTATGTGCTTTATTGTTTCGAGTAGCAGATTTTTTTTTCACACATTTTTTCATCACTTATGTCTTTAAAGCGTCATGGGTCTGGCAATCAGTAGGGATTGTACCAAGGCTTAAGAATATTTTTTGCAAGCCAGTGTTATTGATTTAATCCCACTTGATTTTTGAATAAATTGTTTTATAGTTGCTATGTTTTATATTTGAATCCACCTACAGACACCGATTGAAATATGATGTATTACGTTAACTATGGTTAATTTATACTAAATTAATGAGGTTCTGATGTGTGTGGATGAATAATTATAAAACTATATAAATGCATCCAATTATTTAAATATCTCCTCGACCGTAAATAGCTTGTAAATTAATAACCAAAACCTGCATATTAATTTGTATGGAAATGCATTATGCCTGTTATTTGCATTTATATAATATTAAATAGAAAATAATTTTATTTAGAAAATATTTACTATTAAAATAATTTTAATGCATTAGGTGCATTTATTTTCAGTGCCAGAGACCGGTTACAAAAAATAGATATCATTATACCATTAGGAAAAAATACACGGACGTGCCTAAGTAGCATTTTCACGACATGCGACCACATGTTTACTAAACACACGTTGGATTAGTTACAAAAATAGTTAGCTCCGTACCTTGGGTATTAAAATAAATGTAAACGTTCTTGTAACGTTGTGCCGACGTTGAACTAGTACTACAACAAAGTAAAAGCTTCTGCGACGTCGAATAAACGTTGTCTTGTAACCTTTTTTGCTTAAGTGATCTTTAGGTGATTCGGACAACGTAGTTACAACGTTGGACAATATAGAGTTTTCCGACGTCAGTTTTAGGACCTATTCCAACGTTATGCTAACGTCGTCTATTTTGCTAATTCCAACGTTGTTTAGATTTCCTTATTCTTACGTTGGTAGGACGTCGAGCCATTAACTTTTTGCAACGGTATTGAACCATAACCTAAAATCTTAAATTTTCACTTCATTGTTCTGTCCAGTCAGACAGTTCAGTGCTGTTTTTGCTTTATAAAAAACTTAATTAAAAATGGGACGCAGGCGGATTGAAACTGCTATTTGAATTTTGGAAACACGGCGGACTTTCTGCCAGTAGAGGGATAGATGGCGCTGCGTAGAAATTTTATCTAAAGTCCCTAGATATTCATCTAGGGACTTTAATTTCATCATGATTTTATCAAGTCATCCACAGAGTATAGCTTAATTAACAATTCATTTGATTCTCTGTTGAGTAATTGGAGCAGTTGGAGTAGTTGAAAATATAAATATTTATATAAAATGTTGATAAAATTTAACAGTGATGTGCTTTGTTACTCTATGAATAAATACTGGTATGAAGTTTGCTATCGCCAGCAACAATTATAATTAAATAATTTAGTAAAAATTTAATTTTTAAGTGACCCGGATCAGTTAGATTAGTAAAATAAATTGAAAAATAAACGTCATTCCATATTTGGCCAGTCTGTCAGTTTCGGTAAAGTGAAAGTGAAAGAAGTGAATTGTGATTTGTTTTTATGGGAATATTTTATGGATATTCTCGAATTTAGAGTATTTTTGGACGATAGGATTGTGAAATTTAAGAGCCAAGTAGTTCGATATATAAGATTAATTGATCCCTGTGATAATTTTATGAAATTTCTTATAATCAAAACAAATTCTTTCAACAAAATGGCTGTCTCAGAAATTTGGAAGATCATTAATTTTAAAGTTTTATTTAAATGAATTTATATCGAATCAAGAATTTGTATAACTATTAAAAGCTTAATTTTAAAGGTTGTGCAGTAATTTATGTAAGTGTTCGCGTTTAGATAAATATTAAATAAATTTGCAAAGACAAAGAAGTCATTTTAAAAAGATCATTTATTTATTTAAACGAGTGTGGTAGATTTTCTTGCTTTTACACATTTTTATGTTTTATTTGTATTTTCCTTATATCTTTTGTTTTATTTTTATATGTACCACAGATCACTATACGGTTCTCTCTAGAAGACCCCCCCCTTCGAAATGTGCTGTAGAAAAAGAAGGAGAAAGAAGCCAACGCAGAGAGACGGACGGACCGTCACCCGCCATTGAAGAAGAGTCGTCGATAACGGTCGAGAGAAGTGATCTCTGAGTGAGCGTCGCGAGAGTCCATTGAGTCCAACCTTTGAAGAGTCCAGAGGAAGAGTTTGAAGAGTCCAGGAGTCCAACGAGCCGAATAAGTCAAGATCAAAGAGCGAAGACGAATAAAAGAAGTCGCGTGAGAGAGAGAGAGCCGGGAGTGAAGTCGTATCAGATAGTGTGGAATAAACTGTGGCATTATTTTTCGATAATAAACATATTGTGCATGGAACTGGAAGTTTGATTGAAGAGAGCCCGCAATATAACAAAAATTGCCAACAATATTCAGAAGTGAGATTCCTGACAGATTTCCGAGGATAGGAAAAAGGCTGGGGAGATAAATAAGAAAAGCTCGAGAAAAATCCGAAAATAAGGTAAAGAAATCGCCAAAATTTTTATGCCAAAAATGTTTGGGTGTGAAGTTAGTCGGTAGAGCTGTAGTGTGAAGTTTGCTTTAAAAGACGATTACTAAGTTAGCTGTATATTTTGAATGTAATGAGGAAAGTCGATATATAAAGAAAAGAAGAAAAATACTAAAGTATAGGATTGTATATCCTATTACATGGCCGAATAGTCCTGGCAGCTCAGGCCGTAAAGTTAAACGAAATACTAAAAAAGGAGATCTAACCCGACTTTTTGAAGACCGGAAAAACAAGAGGAAGATATATATATTTTGTTGTTATAAATACTTTAAAATAATATGATCACCAGGATGACTCAGAAAGAGGAAGTATTTCGCCACCCGGACCCACGAGCTATGAATCCAGCATTGAAAGGATAATGCAAGTTTTTGTGGCAGAGAGCCAGCGGCGTGATGCGCTTCTGGAGCGTTTACTGATCAAATCGGAGGAAAATGTCAATATTCAACAACCAGAGACGGCACAACAAGGACATTTTCACATTGTACCCGATTTGTCGAAAAATGTCCCTATTTTTAGCGGAAAATCTTGTGAGAATCCGCAGGTATGGCTCGATACTGTCAAGAGCATGAAGACATTGTTCCAGTGGCCAGACACATTTAGTTTGGAAACTGCCCGTTCAAGTTTACAAGGAGGAGCTCACCAGTGGTATCTGTCGAGGAGGAATGAAATACGAAATTTTCAGGATTTTGAACAGGCATTTAGAAAAACCTTTTTGAGACAAGAAGATTTACCCACTCTATGGAAAAAGATGTCAGAAAGAAACCAATCCAAGCAATTTAAGATATCAATGACATTTTCACGAAATGTACTGTGTACTAATTTAAAAATTAAATTTTCAGGATACAAAGCAGCAAATCTTAATAGGCTTATACGATAACAATTTGTGCACCTCCCTGTTGTCTAAGACCCATGACGATCTGGATGAGCTGTTAAGTGTTCATAGGAGTATGAAAAAGTGGAAAGAGCTAGAGTTGAAAGAACTAAATCGCAGTATCCCCGGAGTGTTCAGTATAAAGAAAATGGAATGAGAGAGGATAATCGTACAGCAAATAGGCAGGAGAGAAAGCCGGATAGAAACGAAGAAGGTAAACCTTTATGTTTTAATTGCAGGAATTATGGGCATGTGGCACGTTATTGTAGAGAAAATAGGGAACAGTCAGCACCCACCCGACCTCAAGTTTGTTTTACATGTAGGAGAGCAGGTCACCAGTCTAGAAATTGTCCAAGAAACCAGACTTCTTTAGATACCCAGCTGACACTTAGTGAGAAAAGAAAATTATTGCCAGGTGAATACAATAGAGGTAGCGGAATAGGCAAATATGTTAAGGAAATAGAGGTTAACCATATGACAAGGCTCGCAATGATTGATGCCGGTAGTGCTGTATGTACTGTGAAGAGAAGCGTAGCCAGAGATTTAAACTTACCAGAGTGGGACACAGATTATATTCTATTCGGATTTGGCGGATATCCTGCGATCAATATACAGAAGAAGACTAAAGTACTGTTGAGAGTTGATGATGTCGAAGAGCAAGTGGAGTTACTGATAGTGTCTGATGATGCCCAGACCATCGACTTTTTAATCGGCCGTAGTTTCACTGAGAGGGAGAACATTGCATACATTAAAATGAGGGATACTTTATATTTTGGGTATGATCAAGAAGAACCCTTTAAAAATTTAGAATGGAATCATGATAGAGAAAAGGAATCTGTTTTTTCTGGGTGTGATTTAACAATAAACAAGGGCGAGATAAACTGTATTCATGTTAGGAAAGAGCCAGAAATAGAGACAAGCACAAATGAAGAGAGATTGATACAAAAAGACGAGTGGATAGGTGAAATTCGAGGTGTTAAAGATGTTAAGAAGACAGAACCAGTACCAAACTATCGGGAACCAGTTAGATTAAGTCACTTGAATTTGGGAAAAGGATTAAAGCAAGGTGAGCTGTAGAAATTTATTAAACTTAGTCAATGATTTTAGGGATGTCTTTGCCACCAATTTGTCTGAACTAGGATGCACCAAGGTTATGGATGTGAAAATAAAGGATAACAATGTACCAGTACGATCTAAGCCATACAGAGCTAGCCATCGAGATAGAGACATTATGAAAAACATACTGGAAGAATGGAAGCAATGCGGTATTATACGAGAGACAAGTTCGCCCTATGCTTCGCCAGTGCTGTTAGTGCCGAAAGCTTCTGGTGAGCAGAGATTAGTCGTGGATTTCCGTCGGTTGAACAAACAAACAGAGAAAACTAATTTTCCAATACCAAATTTGGAGGATTGCTTCGATACTCTTACTGGATGTGTATTGTTTTGTACGTTAGACCTAATGTCAGGTTATTTGCAGGTACCGTTAGAGGAAGAATCGAAAGCCAAGACTGCCTTTATAACCCCGGATGAGACCGCCGAATTCCAAAGACTCTGTTTTGGACTAGTCAACGCACCCTATGAATTTTCAAAGCTCATGTCAATAGTTTTAGGACCATTACGTAACAACCTGATAGTGTCATATCTTGATGATTTGTTGATTCCAGCAAGGGATTTCTCTGATATGTGTACCCGGCTGAAATTGGTTTTCAATGCACTCAGAAAGGCTGGACTAACACTGAAGCTAAACAAATGCCGTTTTGGAGAAACGACTGTGAGTTTTCTCGGATTGGAGTTGTCAGAACGAGGCCTAAGACCAGGTAAGATAAAATTAGATTCAATTGAAAATTTGTAGAGCCTAAAGACAAACACGAGGTGAGAAGGTACTTAGGTCTGACAGGGTACTTTCGGAAATTTATTACTGGCTATGCCAATATTGCTCGACCACTAACGGATCTATTGAAGGAAGGAAAACCATATGTATGGGAACTAGAGCAACAGAAAGCCTTTGAAAGTCTCAAACAAGAACTAACTAGAGCTCCTACTTTAGCACTCTTTAATAGACACGCATATACAGAGTTGCATTGTGATGCCTCAAAGCTGGCTATAGCAGGTATGTTGTTGCAAGACGGAAAATTACATTTAGTATATTGCTTATCAAAGAAGACAAATGCAGCGGAACAGGTATACCCAGCATCAAAACTAGAACTTCTTGCGATCGTATATTGTATTGAGAGATTACGACATTGGTTATTAGGAATGAAGTTTGTTGTGGTGAGTGATTGCCAAGCACTAGTCTATCTAAATGTGAAGAAGACGTTGAATCCTCAGATAGCTAGGTGGTATCAAACCTTAGCGGAATACGATTTTGAGATAAAGTATAGAGCTGGAGAGAAAATGGCGCACGTGGACTGTTTGAGCAGAGCAGCAACCGAAGAACCAAGTTCAACAGAGATGATAGAAGAGGTTTATATGAAGAGAATTTTTACAGTACTGACTGAAGAGGACCGAATATTGATGATTCAGAGGAGTGACGGTAGTTAACAAAAAAATAGATATATTGAGAAAAGAGCTTAACGATCAGAATCAAGAAGAGAAAAATGAAGTTAAAGATTATGTACTACAAAACGGAAGAATATTTAAGAAGGTGAAGGTAAACGGAGAGGTGAAATTTCTCTATGTGATACCAGATAGCATGAGAAAATCAACTGTAGTACGTTATCATGACCTGAAAGGACACTGGTCCCTTGACAAGACAGCAGCGGCCATTCTACAAAAATTCTGGTTTAGAGGGCTTAGAAGATATGTAAGGAGGCACATAAAAGGTTGTTTCGAGTGTCTCGTAGCGAAAATGCCTGGAGGGAAATTACCAGGACTACTACACCCGCCTTCAGTTCCAAGTAGACCAATGATAAAATTGCACCTAGATCATTTAGGGCCTTTTCCTAAAAGTAAGAAGCGAAACACTCATATTCTAGTAATTGCCGACGCATTTTCAAGATATATAAGACTCTTTGCTGTACAGAGTACTACTTCCAAAGAAACTGGACAAAAATTTGAAATATTTGTTAATCAGTTTGGAGCGCCGAAAATAATTATCACAGATCGAGGAACTGCTTTTACAGGAAATTATTTCAAAGAAGTATGTGCAAAATACGCGATCAGACATCAACTAACTGCAGCGCACTTTCCTCAAGCGAATGGTCTAGTGGAATCGAAAATGAAGATAATTATCCCAAGAATTGTAACAGCTATGAACTTCTCAGGTGAAAACTGGGACAAGGACCTCCATGTTGTGGAAAGAGACTTGAACTGTACTGTTAATAAAACCACCGGATATACACCTTTTAAGTGTTTATATGGATACGACCCAATATTTGAGGAAGCACAAATGACGGAGTTGGCAAATCAAGAAGAGGATCAAACCATGACACAAATAAGAGAGCAAGTAAAAGAAAAAGTAACCCAAACCCAGAAGAAATATAAGGAGTACTATGATAAGAAAAAGTTTGTCGGAGTGAAGTATGACATAGGAGAGATAGTAGTAGTGAAGAACTATCCCGTATCTACAGGAGAACCAACGAAAACACAGGCGAAATACCGTGGACCTTTAGTGGTTATTGAATGTTTACCTGGGGACACCTATAGATTAGAAAGGTTGAATAAAGAAGATGGAGGAAGAAATGTCACCACTGTTGCCCATGTATCCCAGATGAAGATATACAAGAATCATGAAGAAGATAGTGAGCTGGACCTGGAAGAAGAGGTTGAGTTTGAGGTAACCGAGGAGAACCCTATCCAACGTAGTGAGGAAGACGAGAGCGCGGAAGAGTTTTCGTCCGAAGAATGGTCAACCGACGAAGATTTGATCGAGCCCGAGAGTGGAACCCAAATTGAGGCACGTCCAAGAAGAGCAACCCGCAGACCTCATCACTTAGCGGACTTTGTTTGAGGCCAAACCAAAGATATAGGATGGCCGATTGTGGTAGATTTTCTTGCTTTTACACATTTTTATGTTTTATTTGTATTTTCCTTATATCTTTTGTTTTATTTTTATATGTACCACAGATCACTATACGGTTCTCTCTAGAAGACCCCCCTTCGAAAATGTGCTGTAGAAAAGAAGGAGAAAGAAGCCAACGCAGAGAGACGGACGGACCGTCACCCGCCATTGAAGAAGAGTCGTCGATAACGGTCGAGAGAAGTGATCTCTGAGTGAGCGTCGCGAGAGTCCATTGAGTCCAACCTTTGACGAGTCCAGAGGAAGAGTTTGAAGAGTCCAGGAGTCCAACGAGCCGAATAAGTCAAGATCAAAGAGCGAAGACGAATAAAAGAAGTCGCGTGAGAGAGAGAGAGCCGGGAGTGAAGTCGTATCAGATAGTGTGGAATAAACTGTGGCATTATTTTTCGATAATAAACATATTGTGCATGGAACTGGAAGTTTGATTGAAGAGAGCCCGCAATATAACAAAAATTGCCAACACGAGTATAATCATTAATCATTTAGTTTGAGAATATATTTGTATTTACTTATTTATATATTTTCTATACCCTTGTATTATTTATAAGCTTTATATGTCCTGTTTTGTTTGTAAAAAAATGCTTCGAGTCATCGAGATTTACTAGCAATTTTGTCCCTTGGCTTTGTGTATTATATAACGCGAATTGTAAGATGTTTCTATTTGAATAGGTCATTAAAGTTGAGATTAAAGTTATATTATCAAATTATATACACGTTAACTAGGTATATGTCTTTTATATAATGATTTATTTATAATTTATAACCCCTTTTTTATAATTACTTATAACTGATTGTATAAATTCTGATAACTTTTATATATACTTGTATAGTGTTGAATGTGGTATATGTAATTTTAACAATGTTATAATAAAATAATCAAGTTAAGATTTTTCGTGTTTTATTCTAATTTCAGGGATAATTTCAACCTGAATTATTAATTTATTTGTATCAAAATACATTATTTATTTTGTAAAGTGTTTCCCGTTACAAATAAATTCATAATCTAGATTGAAATTACCAAATATAAGTAAAAAACTTATGCACTGGCAGTAAAGGTCCATTTAAAAATATGGCGCGAACTTTTAGTTCTGCCAGTAGCCCGCTTGGATCGCGTCGAGCGCGTGTTTCCAGGCTTTAACATAGGAGTTTTCATTTCTTTCAGTTAGTTATTCTATGATGGGACGTAAGAAAGGCACATATAAAACTAAATTTAAATATACATCGACATATTACCGATACTTTATCCACTCCCTCGTTTATTTAGAATATAGAGGGCGGCACAAGCTAGACTCTAGGATGACTAAATTAGGCAATCTTGCGACTACTATCTAGTATACTACCTGTTAGGGCTGAACTCCGACTTTATTAGTCCAGTATGCGACTACTCCTGGACTACTCGAACTACTCCATCTTTAATCTCCAAAACAACAAAGTGAAAGCCGCCATGTTGTTGAATAAGAAAATGTTTCGTTCCTAAAATAGCAATTCCTGCTTTTTGAATACATTAACTTGAAATATTTGACCCTAAACAACATGCGGAAACAATTTTTTTCGACTGCGAATAAATTATTACCATTTTACTAAAAAAAAATTTCAAGAAATGTTTTAAAATTTCTTTAATTTTAAGGCCTATTAGTATTTTTCAAAGTAGAAACAATACATTTATCAATAAAGTTGTTTACGTTTAACTTTTTGCCTTGGGTAACGAGTTACAGAGTTGGTTAAAGTATCAATTATGATCTTTAAACATATTAAGATTCTAATTAGAATCATAAAATAATATTTTTACTATAATGATCCCAATTTACGAAAAAACGCGACTTAGACGCCATAATATTATAGCTTTGCATTTCTGTAAAATTAATATTTAAACAACGTTGCAGTTTATACTAAATTAGGCTGCTAGCTAACGTAGGTATCCAACGTCGTTTCGACCGAAAATATTCTCAAACTAGTGCAGACTAGGGTTGGTACGAGAATGCCGGACGTTGTGCTCCGGTCGCGTGACACAATGTTGTCCCGACGTCCAAATGCTGCTTGGGTGGTCTATGTGAAAATTCTACGGAATAATTTTACATCTTTTAGCAATATACAGGTGTAATACTTAAATAAGTGCAAATATTTTCAGGGCTGGTAGATTCGATAAAGAAACATATTTTCTCTTTACTGTTTTTCAAATAAGTCCAAAACAATCGAGATATATTTGAAAATTAAAAAAAATAATTTTCGCTTAAATTTCTTCTTTCTTGTAAACTTAATCTACTACTCTATTGCCATATTATAATGATATTATGTTTTAACTGAAAATTAAAAAATTTCAAAAATTTTATTTTTCAAAATTCTTTCGCGAAAACCTGTATAGACGATAAATAAAGTAGACGTAATACTACCCTAAAAAATATTTGCATTTATTTAAGACTCACCCCTGTATGGTGTGCCAGTGTTTGTTGAATATTTACGACTTTGTGAAAGACAGTAAATTTTTTAATGCTTCATTTATTTAGGCGTATTCAAGTTCCTAAAGCCATATAATGCACTAAACATGGTTATTTCCTAGATATCGTGATGCAGTGATTAAAATTATGATACCGTATTACAGGGTGCTCCAAATTAATTTTAAATAATACTAGCGTATGACTGAAAAAAATGGGGTCTAGTTGGCTTGGAAATATCTATCGATGATATTCCCCATATAATTTTACATATAAAATGACAACGATATTCATATCATCTGCTGACATCGTTTTTTTGGTATTTTTTTATTCGATAAAAAATGACACTCTGAATAGAATGACATATTACACGCCACCTTGACATTTTCGCTTAAAAAATATTTTCATTTTCAATTTTTTGTTTTCAATTTCAATTTATTATTTTTCAAATTTCAATCTACCATGGCTGTGTTAAAACACTAATTTTAATCAAAGATCCTGGGAATAAAAGATTTGATCGTCTAATGTCTTGTCATGGCCGGTTAAAAAGATGCCCAAATAGTATTTTTAATCATATTTTTTTTAATTAAATAAGGGTGGCTCATTACTTACTTGAAAAATATTTTTTTACGAATAATTTAGTATCACATACATGTATAGCCAATATTCAAATTCCAGCTTTTGTCTAAAAAATTAAAAAGTTATAAACATAACTTTTTTATTTTTTTCAGATAAGAAAATAGATTTGGTATGTCAATATATGACATAAAATAGAATGGATTGACGTATTCAGTTGTTTTTTGGTCACTTCCCGTTTTACTGGAAAATTACATCTTTTGATTTCTAAATGGCACGTATTTTTTACATTAATCGAGGTGAAATGACATTCAAATAAATGAGATATCATATGACAATTTGACATTTTCGCTTTAAAAATCGTATTTTAAAAAAAAAAAAAAAAAAAAAAAAAGTTAAAAACACTAATTTTTAATCAAGGAGCTCTTTAGAAAAATAGTATTAATAGTTTAATATTTTTTCGTGTCTTGTTCTGGGCCGGTTAAACGATGCCCAAATGGTATTTTTAATAATTTTTCAATTTTTTCAAAATGAAAGTTCTGAGTATAATACGTAACTGAACGAAGCAATACTGA
>NW_022146905.1:0-75045 GCF_002938485.1 Sitophilus oryzae | reverse complement strand
TCTTTTTTTTTCACGTATTTACTAGGTATTTAGTGCAAAATAAAAAAATTAAAAAAAAAAAAATATTTTTTCTCTTTGGTAGTCATCTAAATAAGGAGTGCGGTAATGAAAATGCGTGAGTTAAGAAGCTCTTAACTCACTCAAAATGCGTGAGTTAAGAGCTTCTTAACTCACTGACATAGATAAACAATGTTAAATCATTTTTCTCTTAATTGTCAACGGAAATAATTTTTTCCTAATAATGTGTGTGTCCTCCGCGATTTCTACGCACTTCCACACACCGATTTGTCATAGACTGATTGAGGCTCCGAATAATCTCTTAAGAAAAAGCGTTCCATTCCTCTCGAATATTTTCTCTCAAAGTTTGAAGGTCTGGTGCTTGTGAACGGGTTTGTAGTATTGTCTTTAGTGGGTCCCAAAGTTGCTCAATAGGATTTAGATCAGGGCTATTAGCAGGCCAATCCATAATTGTGATATTGGATAACTCTTGCAGTATGAGGCCTAGCATTATCCTCTTGTAAGACGAGTTTTGGACTAGGCTGAACAGCAAATGGAACAACATATGGTTCAAGAATCACATCTCTGTATATAGAAACACATGCAAGTCCGTACGCCCATTTAAAATTATACCTCCCCATATGATGACGGAACCTCCACCAAAATGAATCGCTTCTCTGACTGTTGTGTTCATATACCGTTCATTCGGTCTTCTGTAAACTCTTCGCCGGGCATCATTATGACTTGAACACGGATCCACGCCCCAGCAAAGATGTTCTTGAGCTCCTTCGTGCTCTACGATGATTAACAGTTAAATGCGGCACAACTGCCCGCCTTGACCGAATGTTAATTTCACCAGCCTATTTCTTATAGTCTGAGCTGAAATTCGAGTTCCTCTGGCGATCGTAAGAAGATTTTGTAGGTTTCTTACGGCAAGTGTTCTTTCAGGAAGAATGGCTTTAACAAGATACCGATCTTCCTGCTTCGTTGTCCGCCTTACTCGTTGAAGATATGGTCTGCGGACTAAAAAACTATATACTCTGTGTCAATTGCATAGACTGGAAATGACCGATTGTGTAACATGAAAAAGCTGAGACACTGATCATTGCAAACAACCCGCCTGCAATAAAGTTGTGGCTCTGATGACTTTTTTAGTATTTAAACGCCTTCTAACACCATTTGATTTTCCCAAAACATTAAAATTTGCTATATTTAACACCAATTTTCACGATCAAGGAGGCAAAATCACATTAAATAAGAAACTGATTTTATGGAATTGTTGCGTTTTCGCATGCGTCTTACGCGTAAAAAAACATTACTTTTTCAACATTTCAAATTACACTTTTTCAAACATGTCCCTCAAATCCTTCAAGTTAATAGTTGTTAGTAATATATGTTCGTGAGGATCGCAGTGATATGAATATTACAGTGAGATAGATTGATAGTGTATAGTATCTGACCAGTGTAAGCAAAAGAAACTACGACATAAAAAATCGAATTTAGAATAGAGCCTTTCATGTATGACAAACCCAACAGAGAAGTTAAACTTTATTAGATTAATTTTTTACTGCAAATAGAGGAAGACAAATAAAATGAGATTTCAGCAAATTAATCTACTCATATTTTCTGGCAGTTTTTTTTATAAAATATTTAATTCCACATCGAAAAGAAATTTGAAAACCCGATTTAGGTTTCTTATTTAAAATTTTAATTAATAAAATGATTTAATTAAAAGTTAGACGTTAACATGTTGAAGTTATAATTACTACACTCTTCTATCTTTCTCTTCTACCTTTTAGACGTCTTATTAATTTATTTTAAATTTATTCACTTTTTTCTGAAATTTTATAATACCCAAAATCATATTTGTTAAACGTTGACTGTTAATTCAAAAGTTGAAAGAACAAATATTGGTTGTTTTGCTTTCGAAATATAATTATGCTACAATAAATAGGATCCAACATCAAAAATATTCGTTAAACTTTATTGGCTAGTTTAAAACGAGTTTTTGCCAGAACTCTAATTCAAACATAGTGTTAAAAATCAGTTTTTAACGAAAATGTAAAAAAGTAAAACAAACAAGTTTTAATTAAAAATGTTGCAGGCACATCGGCACCGGTAGAAAGTCATATTTATTTTTTATTTACGATTTTGAAATGAATACAGCTATAAATATTACAGTATTTACAGAGTCAGATAAAGTCATGTAGGGCTTTTTTTCACTATTAAGTAAAATTTGACTTCGGTGATAGTTTACGCTATGATTAAAAATTATATAAAAAAATTAACGTTTTGCTTTCGAATGTCTGTAAAATTTGTATATCAATCAATTTTTCACAATTTTTGATGCTATGATTCACGTTTGGTTATTTTTAATTGATATTTAGAAAATACTGATTTGTTAGAACGCAATAAAATTAAAAAAAATATGTTTCCCAGTGTCATTTAATAAATGGGAAATAGTAAATCATGATGAGACACCTTTTAATATTAATATTAAAAGTTCAAACTTTACCAGAATTTTTTTTTTCATCATCCTGAACGATATTTTCACGGTAACTATAAAGAAAAACAAATATTTTTTTTGTGCACCCTAATGCACATATACAGGGTATCCCAGGCTGAACTACAATATCTAGATCGAAGATTTTTGTTTCACAATGAGATCTATCGATTAAAAATATTTTCAATATGGCGGCACTTCCGGAAGTACCGGAAATTGACAGCAACTTTCTTATTTTAAATGGGTACCCCCATAGTTTTTATTACACACTTAAATTCTCTGTAAAATTTTATGAATTTTGATATCAAACACTCTATACCTAACATTAACCGTTATTGAAAAAAAAATATTTAAAATTTTTGGACAAAAAAAATTGCCTCTCAAAAATATGTGTATAGCCTAAACGTCAAAATTAGTGGTTACCACAGCCACTGTGTCATAAAGAGAAGACATGTGGCTATCTATTTTAAAAATTAAGGTTATTAATGTTTTACTTGACGTTATTGCTGTGAGTAACTTTAAAATTCAATTTACTGAATTTGCAACAACTGTTCTAACGCCTGCAGTTTGAAAAATAATAACAACATGTGATAACATCAATGTAAATTGAACTTTCAGCTCAATGTAAATGGGTTAAATTCCATTCTTCCATTACTATCACTTCCATTTAAACCGCAAAAAAGAATCACGTGTTTTGATGTGAGTTTCAGTTCCAGTTGTACAAACCTAACTTAAACTCGAGTTCATGTGAACTGTAATAGACTCGACAATTTTATTTAGGTTATATTTTTCTTGTAGAAAATTTGTAGAAAATAAGATGATTAAAAGCGCAGTTTCAGCCTCACAAATGGCTCGTGCAATTTAAATCGTCAAATACCTAATACGTAATTTTGTGCCATTTTCCAGAGTAAATTTTTATCAAGAAGCCACCCAGCGATTCTCGTATTTTACCCTTTTAACGGTAAAATACGAGAATCATTGCATAGCCATATGAAATAATAACGCGAGAAATACTCTAAATAAAAAGATTCATTTTTAATTCTCCATCTATTAAAAAAATAATATACAGTGCGTTCCATTTAAAAAAATGAAGAAAAATTGAACAATCTGTATGATTTAAGATTATGATATTTATAGCAAAGTAAGTATAGACCATCTAAAGTAAATATCTGATATAGTTTTGATGTCAGGACAGTTCTTTTTCACAAAGTACTGAAGTACTATTTCCGGACCCTGTGTTCATTTAAAGGTATTTATTTCTCTATATTCCAGAACCGCTAATAAACTAACTATAAATTCTTCGATATTATAGGTATTTATAAAACTTATCGGAAATTTCTAAAAAAAATCAGTCGTATCGGCAACGCTGTGTTATCGTTGAACAAAACTGATAGAGTGTGCTTCCGATGAGGCGCAGGGTGCGATGTAGAGAGATGGCTAACAAAAGAAAACGTTGAAGGTCGGCGCCGTTGTGCTATCAATCAATTTTTCACAATTTTTGAAGACACGATTCACGTTTGATAATGTAAAAAGTTCGATGCTTCAAGTTGTTAAGATAAGATAAAAATAAATGTTTACTATGAAATATGTTTAGTATAAAATTTAGTAGTAATTTGAATGAAATTTTGAGGGTGGAGGTTACTACAAGTGCGACATATCTTGTGTGTGTCACAGATCAGTGTCACAGACAGTGTCAACAGATTCACTAGGAACTTGCATATGGGTTATCACTGGAATATTTTTATAAAAAAAAACATGTGTGCCACTGACTTTTTCTCTTGTTAGCAAAATTGTATAAACTGTCAAATACCGATTAAAAGTTGTTTTTTGGTATTTTGTAGATTTTGGTCTTCTTTATGAGATAAACGCAATTTTATTAATTTGCCTTAATAGTTATCTTTAGTTTTTAGTTATAGTTTTTTAGTTTCAGTCTAATAGTTATCTTTAAAGTTTTCAAGTGTCATAAACTGGTCAAAGAGATAAATAAGTACTCCAATGATTTCTCATCAAAAAATATGAAAAACTGCTTCTATAAACATGTTTGCGGAAATGTATAGTTTTAAAGTTACAGAATGTTAAAACTTCTGTAAAATAGGTCTTTTGTAATTTTCTTAAATACCATTATTTTGTTGTAAATTTGCTGTGAGGAGAACTGAGCATCAGTGTTAATAAATACCTAATAAAGAAGGAAAAGATTAAACGGCCTAGCCCTCAACAACTCGCAACCGTATATCAAGATACAATTTTTAATCGGCATTAAACAGTCTAAATAATTTTGCTAACAATAAAAAAAAGTCAGTAGCGCACATGCTTTTTTTGGAAATATATTCCAGTGATAACCCATATATTACTACTGAATCTTTTGATACATTTTTAGCATTAAAATATGTAGCACTTACTTTTACCCTCAAAATTTTATTGAAATCACTAAAAGCACACAGGAAAATTATAATAAATTGAAAAAGAATAAAGACTTCAACTTCATGTAGTTTAATATAAAAATAAATCTTATTTATATGAAGAATTTCTCCACGGAATATGGTGTACAGAGATGGGTCAAATTCGATAACTTTTAAATGAAACCTTTTCTGTAGGAGATCGTGAAAAAACTAATAATATCGGTGTCTGAGCTCAATTTTGTCAAAAACAAGACGGTGAAAACCGCATATCGAATCTGTTACCGTTTCGGAGTTACGGGGTGTTTTTCAAAAATATGCATTTTTAACAAATCGCTGTAACTTTTTTCCTATGGAAAATGTTGAATTTTTATGAAAACATTTCCAAAGCACCTTCTTACGTAGAATTTAATGGTTTAAGTATAATTTTTTAAAAATTAATAATTTAAGAATTATCAACAGAAAATTTTATTTTTTATATGGGACACCCTGTATATTTTTAATTTATTGAAAAGAATTTAAAATTACCTTTCCAAAAATATAACACACTTTATATTTTGCTTGATTCCTCTTCGAGATATAGAGTATATAAAAATTCGCCCGCTTTAAATAAGTAGGTTTTGAACGGCACCGGCTGTAATGCAATAAAATTCTAGCTGTGAGCATCAATTAAAACGAAAATAATAGTTGCTATGAGAGATGCACAATTTTATAACAATTTAAAATATATTTAACCAACATCAACACATTTAAACTATATCTAATAACAATAAAAATAAATAGCAAACCAAGACATGAGATTTTGCTACAGGTGTTCGACATATCGACTCTCTTCTGTTATGGACAGACGGGACCGTTTTTGAACATACATCGCGGAATTTATTAACTCAGTGGGGGTGAATAACTGCTAAGTATTTCTAATTGTTGTCTAGATTATACGGAAGAATAAAGAATTTTTATTCTTCCGCAAATATATCCATAGGATTAGATCCATGGGCACTAAGTCAGGCGGCCTCGACGGCCAACGGCTGGGACCTTGGTTAGCTATACAATTATTATTCTTGAAATTGGCTGCAAAAAATTGCTGATAACTTCAGCGTTCAGAGGCGGTGCGTCGTCTTGCTGGAAAAATATGTTTTCAAGTTCCATTAAGGGCATATCATCAATAAGGGTTCCAAAGCCTACTAGTTAAAAGTGGCGAACTTTTAAAAATTCTGTATTTCGAAGGGTTAGGTTATAACAAAATATCAAGTGTGCTATATTTTTGGAAAGGTAATTTTAAATTCTTTTCAGTTAAAAAAAAAATAAAAATATAGAGGGTGTCCCAAATAAAAAATCAATTTTTCTTTTGATAACTCTTAAATTATTAATTTTAAAAAAATTATACTTAAACCATTAAATTCTACGTAAAAAGGTGCTTTGGAAATGTCTTCATAGAAATACAAAATTTTCCATAGCAAAAAAGTTACAGCGATTTGTTAATAATGCACATTTTTGAAAAACACCCCGTAACTCCGAAACGGTAACAGATATTGATGTGCGAATTTCACCATCATGTTTTTGATGAAAATTGAGCTCCAGACACCGATATTAGTTTTCGTCTATCTCCTATAGAAAAGGGTGTTTCCATTTAAAAGCGTCGAATTTGACCCACCCTGTACATGTTCTTTAAAACACCCTGTATAAAAAGATGTTCATAATATATTATTAAATATACATTACACTCTCCCTAAAATATAAAATAATGTTATAGAAATACAATAGACATAAATGACCCGTCAATTTTTTTTACAAATAAACTTTAAACTTATAGATGATTGATTTTATGACATAGATTACAAATCTGACAGCCAATCAATTAC
This sequence comes from Sitophilus oryzae, assembly GCF_002938485.1. Taxonomy (NCBI): domain Eukaryota; kingdom Metazoa; phylum Arthropoda; class Insecta; order Coleoptera; family Curculionidae; genus Sitophilus; species Sitophilus oryzae. Next base: position 68,287 of record NW_022146905.1, on the reverse strand, counting down.
AAATGAAACTGATATCAAAACCACTATGAATTATTTATTTATTTTCGATTATTTAACTGTCTGAACTTTCAAGTCAATGTTCTACGATGAAATTGCATTTCAATACTCTGAAATATTACACAGGTCACACACCCAATCAAACCAAAAAATACTTTAAAAGTTCAACTTTTATGCTATCGATCTAACATTATTTTAAAGTTAAGCCAGAATACGTCTACCTAATAATTTTAAAGAGAGCCTTGTATTATTCAATTTTCAGATTTCTTGACGCACTTTTTTAAGTTAAAAAATTCTAGTTAAGAAAATAATAGTTTTTATTATTCAATATTTCCATGTTAACGTGTTGCTATGCAAAATGCTCTTTCATAATAGGCATACCAGTAATTTACAAATCATAACAAGGCTATAGCAGCCGGAAAAAATAAATTAAAAATAGAACTTTGAAAAATTTATTCTATGTTTTTTTTTCTCAGGTAAGATTTCGACAGACGACAACAGAAGAAAAACAGATGACGTCCCATACCAATCTATTTGTTTTACTAAAAAAAGTTTCTAATATTTTTTAAGTTAACTATGGGGTTTAAATATAAATCCGTCATGCGTCATCTCTTGTTGTTTTTAACCAGTGTTATTGGTTTATTTCAAAAATGACAGATCATATTTTATTGCTTTGACGGAACGATGAACGACAAACGGACGCCGATGCGTATGAACTCGCCTTTAGATTTTTAGGCTTGTCAAAGTCTTGCCAAATTATAGGTTATGATTTTGTGTCAACTTATGTCAAATATCTACGTTTTGGAAGATGATGCATTTTGATTCGTGTTATTACGTGTGTTTTGTGTCTTTTGAAGTCAAATGGAGGAATAATCGAGGGAAAATAACTGTAGACACAGAGCACAGTTTATAGTAAATACTCGCTGCCCAGGAAGAAAGTCTTATACACCAATAAAGTTACCATCAATAAAGTTTGTATACCATCTCGTCGTAGATAAGTGCATCTCGTATATGCCTACAAGGATCTTACTAACATATACTACTGGAAAAATAATAAAATATCAACATCACACGATAGGTAAATAATGGATTTTAGTACTGCAGAAAAATCATGTCAAAAGGTACTGGTTTAAAAAATTAAGATTAAAGTTAATTAATCAACCCTTAAGATATAAAATTTGGTAAGTGTTTTTATTAATAAAATAGTTTGTTTATATTGATTTATTTATTCCTGTGGAATATTACAAATTTTATTTGTACATAAGTTTGGTTTGGTTAGGTTGGTTTATTGATAAATATAATAATAAATGCTGGAAGTTTCTTGAAGCATGAAAATAAGAAATAGTTATTTTTTGCATCTTTTTGGTATGTGGTGTTTTGTTCTTGTTTATTTTGTATTAACACATACCGTTTTTATTTAAATAAAATACCTCGATTACATTTTTTTCAGTATTATAATTTTTTTTCACAATATTTTGAAGTAATCACCTGTCAGTGAAATTTTAAATATATTAATTTCCTGCTATACGTTCCAGTTGTACCAACTTATTTCTTTTTAAAATAACATCGGTGATGCGCGATCTGGGCAACTGAAAATCTCTTGTGGTGTACCACAGGGATCAGTCCTGGGTCCTCTGTTATTTTTGATCTTTATTAATGATTTACCGGAGGTATGTGGAGATAGAAGTATTGTAATGTTTGCTGATGACGCCAGTTATATGGTTTCCTGAGGAAAATATTGATAGAGCAGTTTCAATGACACAACATATGCTTACTAAATTCTATAATTGGTTTTACACTAACAAACTGTTCTTGAACGCACAAAAAACTAGCTTTGTTATATTTACACCCTCTACTCGTACCATAAATGAATCACATTTAATTAAAGTAAACGGAAAATCGATAAAACAAGAACAGCATGTTAAATTTTTGGGTGTATACTTGGACAATAAGCTTTCTTGGGATGTTCACATAAATGAACTATGTAGAAAAATAACATCAGTTTCTTATGCTATATATAGATTAAAACAGGTGGCAGTCATGGAAGTTATTAGTTCATATTATTATGCCCAATCTCTATAGCCGTAAAATATGGAATAGTTTTTGGGGCAATTCATCGCACATACTGCGAGTGTTTAGGGTTCAGAAGCGGATAATAAGGACAATTGCTGGTGTGAGTAGAGCATCTACCTGTCGATCCTTTTTAAAAAATACCTCGTGTGTTGACTGTACCCGTCTTTATATATCTTTGAAGTATTGATGTTTGTCAGGAATAATTTTGCAAAATTTCTCAGAATAAGCAGTTTTATGATTATTCAACCCTGACGCCGCAGTGACTTGATATATCCAATACATTCTTTAACAGCAGTGGAAAGTAATGTGTATTACGTTGGTGTGAAATTGTACCATGGCTTACCTCTTACAATTAGGGAAATATCTGAGCCACAGTTATTTAAAAGCAAGTTGTGGAATTTTTTGGTTGACAGAGTTTTCTAGAGTCTGGAGGAATACCATGCTTACAGCAGAGAACTTTAGCGTGTTTTTTTTTTCTTTTTTTTTCCATATATGTGTATTTTTAATATAAATATTGTCGTGAAAAATTTAGTATAAAGTATTAGATATTATATGTAATGTTTTTGTAGACTTGATCTATACATGTAAAACATGTCTTAAGGATTTAATAAATTATTATTATTATTATTATTATTATAACATAAACTACATACTTTGAAATTAAAATGACAGACACATCTATCTGGATTTTTGTTCTGATAAAAAGTTTTAAAACAAAGCTTACAAATATAAACAATAAACTAACATTAATTTTATTATTTATATTTTACTAGTTCCTCCAGTTCCTTTAGGTTTGTATTGACTACTGTTGTTTTTACTTTAGAATAATTATTTTTCACAATCTGTTAGGTTATGAGATACGTTTGTTGATATTTATGTTTCATTGCGAGTTAGATGTCTCCTTTAATAATACAGATACAGGGTATTTATTATTTTTTAACTGTTTTAGTAAAATAATATTATACCCGACCTAATTTTCTATTCCATGATAAAATCTATAATAAAACATGAAAAATTTGTACAGTATGTCAAGACAAGGAAGAATTACGTAGATAAAGGATTATCTCGGAATATTCGCTGCTCTGTTAGCTGATTATGTAACAATCAACTAAACTTGTAAAGGTTCAGTGAACTAGAACAAATCTTCTTGTTAAAATAGATAATGGGTAAAGAGGATAAGTACGTTCCACAATTTTATTATGGGCTAGCTAAGCGCCTTAATTTATTTTATTTTTCTATGCAAACCGTCTATTAAAGGAAAACATTTTTTTTCGAAATAAATATACAACAAGGCTTAGTCCGGTGTTAGACTGTAAGATATATTTGATAAATATCTTTTGTGAAATATGTATATGAACAATTTTTTTGATAACAATTCTTTTAATAAAAAATTAAGTGTTATTACACTATCATAGAAATCATGTAAATATGTTTTGAAATTGTGTAATTTTTAAAGAAAGTAAAAACAGTGATATTTTCATTAAAAATGGGTGATAATAGATTCTCCTCATTTTAATTTTTTCTTATAATGCGAAAGTCAATTAATAAACAGGGTGTTCCTTTACAAAAAACACAACTTTGATGTCTAACTTTTTTGGGAAGTAGAACTTTCCTTGTATAACTTTCTATAAGAAATTTTATGATTAATTTAAGAAAATAAAAAGTTCCCAAATTTATCATTTCAATCAAATAACTATCTACTCAACATGTTATATTATTTCAATTCTAAATATCTTGAGAACGGTTGCTCCTAGCGATTTTTACCAAGAGACATTTTTTACGTAAAAAATGACGGTAATATATATTTTTCCACTCAGTAGTTTTATACAGGTGCGGAAGCAAGGTTATTACTCTTCAAACCAGTTAAAAAATATGTAGGTGCTCTCTACAAGTAGGAGTCATATTGACATCAAAATCAAATGTCTCATATCAAGAAACACTCAGACACCAATTTTCATCGAAATATCGACGATATTTCAGAAATTATTTGGAAAAAATCGAAATAAAAATGAAACTTCTACACCCAAACAATAAAAATGTATACAAACTTTTTAAATTATTTTTATCTGCAGAATATGCTGCCAAAGTTTCCGGAATACAATTTGGACCACACTGTATAATTAATTTCCTGCTAAAGCTACTAAATCACCCAATTATCTTTATAGGACGTTAATAGAACTCAAGATCGTGCGGACAGTCTTCATACATATTTTATACGCTCTGGTCACCTTGATTAATGATTCTCGTATAGAGAAATTAACCAGCCCTAAAAGATTTTAATGTCCAGCGAGAAAGGCGTTATTTGACTCCATTAAGGGACATAATCTCGGGTCCATCCACTTACTTTCGAGCACGAAGGGATTATGGAGCGTCGCAAGTCTGAAACTGTTATAATATAATGTGTGTAATATAGTTGGGATGTAACGTAAATGGAAGCGTTAAACATTGTAAAGTGTATTATAAATTCAGCAAGTAGAATTGGGTTAGATGGTTTTTATTTGGATTTATAGTCTTGTTAAATTTGAGGATTATGTATGTACTTAATTATTAGACCGATGGAGATATTAAATCTCGTAAGTTTTTTAGGGGGCCTTTTTATGATTCTAAATAATTTTTAAGATTTTAACGTTGAAATTAAGCATGGAAGTCATTTCGAAAATTTTGGCGTTTGGTCTCTACATTAAAATCTAAAATTATAATCTAATCTAAAAAAATCTTCTAAAAACACAAGGATTTTGGTAGCTCGACCGGACTATACAGGGTGGTCCGAACTGTATTCCGGAAACTTCGGCAGCATATTTTGCAGATAAAATGTATAAATGTATGTCCTAAAATGCTTAGTTTCGGAGATACAGGGTGTAGAAGTTTCATTTTTATTTAGATTTTTTGCAAATAATTTTTAAAGTAACGTCAACATTTGGAAGAAATTGGTATCTGGGAGTTTTTTGACATGAGAAATTTGATGTCAATATAACTCCTATTTGTAGGTGGTGCCACCTACATGTGTTTTAACTGGTTTGAAGTGTTATAACTTTTCATCCGTACTTGTATAAAACTACTGAGTGAAAAAATGTACATTTCCATGATTTTTTACGTAAAAAATGTCTCTTGGTAAAAATCGCTACGAGCAACAGCTGTTCTAAAGATATTTAGAATAGAAATAGTCAATGCATGTCCTTAATGACTAAAAAATAAACACGTTGAGTAGATTTTGACTGAAATAATAAATTTGGAAAATTTTTATTTCTTTAAATTAATCATAATTGTCATCATAATAAAACAGTTTCTGTTGAACTTTTGACACAAAAACATTTCAAGTTTATGATTTCAGTCTGATAACTATTTAGTCAGCATGTTTAATTTGTGTCAATGATGACAGGTATTGATAATTTTGATTCCGAATATCTCGAGAACCATTGCTCGTAGCGATTTTTACCAAGAGACCTTTTTTACGTAGAAAACGTTGTGAATGTATATTTTTTTTACTCAGCAGTTTTATACAGGTACGGACGAAAAGTTATTACTCTTCAAACCAGTTAAAAATATGTAGGTGGCGCCCTCTACAAGCAGGAGCCATATTGCCATCAAAATCAAATTTTTCATATCAAAAAACTCCCAGACACCAAATTTCATCCAAATATTGACGTTACTTCAAAAAATATTTGGAAAAAATCGAAATAAAAATGAAACTTCTACACCCTGTATCTCCAAAACTAAGCATTTTAAGACATACATTTATACGAACTTTTTTACTTATTTTTATCTGCAGAATATGCTGCCGAAGTTTCCGGAATACAGTTCGAACCACCCTGTATATCGAGGAACATACGTGTACGTTCCGTGGTGCTATATGGCGTATGTTCAAAATTTTAGTTATTTTTTACTTTTGGACTCTCATCGGAGAGTAACATCCCTCTCATCTACATATAGGGTGATTCACGGCGATGGCACGTTAGGCATTTATGGAGCACCGGTTATAGAATTCTTTTGAAAATTTGGATCTTTACATTAAGGCAACTGCTTCATCAATCTAAAATATTTTAGGCCGCATCGTTTGAAAAATGGTAGCATTTTTCTTATTTTAAATAGAACTCGCGGTATATTATTACATTTTTGGTAATAGCAAAAAATTGCCGATGCACGTCATCAATCCTATCGAAATTGACACTAAAGCCTATAAACTTGACTAAATGAAATGTTGGCAAAATGTTATATATTTGAGCAACTCTTCATTTTACTTTATAGAGCAAATGATTGTAACAGATATTTTATTTCGATTAAAGCTGCAAAAATTAGTTTAAACCGAATTTTATTATGCTATGTTGGTCACATTGCGCCGTGTTCAGCAACGTTGTCGTTTATTATTTGACAATTGTCATAATGTCAGTCATTATTTTGTATGTATAATATCGTGTTGTTGTTGAATTTTTGTGAGTAATTCTCCTTTTTTGCCTATTTTCATAATATTTTTTTAAAAATTGTACTTTTAAGCACAAACAGTTCTGTTAAGAACTACATTTTCGAGAAACCGATACCTGTTTCTTAATGTCTAACATTTTTTGAGATAATAAATAAAACATATGTAAAATTGACATGACATTAACATTGACAAAAACATGATCTTGAATAAGCATAGGTAAAATCATAAATGGGACATTTTTAAAGTTGAAATTTGGGTTATAAGTTAGAAAGAAAATCGATATATTCAACCTATCAACCGATTGGATATTACACAGAGAAAGAACAAAAAACATATTTAAAGAAGGTTTGTTATAAAATTGCCCAAAACTTTAAGCAAAAATCTATTTTTTGTTGAAATTTTCAAAGAAAAATAACTCGGTTATGGTTTGGTTTGGTTTCGTGTTGTAAATTAATCAATTTCTAAATAAAAACTTTTCTAAAACAATAGAAGCTTTCTTTCTTACGTAACTAACATTTTCCCTATTCTTCTCCCTTTTAAATTTACCACAATTTTACTAGAATTAGAGTTGAGCATAATAATCACTATTATTATAGCAGTTAAGTATTATTAAGCTTTCTTGAACTAAGTTTAATAATACGCATAACCCACGATAATACACAAATTGCATTTTTTCAAAACAAATCCAAAATAATCCAATTCATCTACATTATAACCCATAAGTAAGCCATTCTGTTGGCCAAATAATGCGTTTTATTACCCCATTATACATATAGTGGAGTGCTTTAAGCCCTTATAGTATACAAAACTCGGAATTCATTTACTGTCAACGAATTTTTATAAAACTTTTTGCATTATATTGTTAATAAGATATATTACAAAGTTTACCCACTTAAATTTGTTGCTTTCACTTTAGTAAATAAACACACATATACAAATTCATACATACAAGATGGCTCCGTGTTCCGAAAAAGCTCTGTATCAGGATTCCTATTTGAGATTTTCACTCCAAACCTTTTACAAAATATATGTTTAATGGTACGTTTCAAAAATATTTTTATAGATATACAGGGTAAGTCAAGTATTTTTACACTCTTTTTACACAAGTTTTAGTTTTTCAAATGAAATGCTTTATATTTGTTTAGTTCAGTGAATTTGCTATAAAATTCCGCTTCCTAAAATACCTTAATACCATAGAATATACTGAGTCCATGAGGACTCGAATCTAGACGTTCAGGAACCTTCGTATGAGAAATTCTATTTGAGACGATCGACTTATTGTAAGTTTATCGCTAAGAAACCGCCGTTTGCAAGCTTTTCAAATTTACAATGAATTGCACCTAAAGAACGTACATATTAACTAACGGACTATAAGAAGACTAAATGAAGCAAATCTTATGTCAAGAAAGCCTGCTTCGGGACCAGAACTTACTAAAAATGTTAGTGCCTTCTTCAAAAGCGAATATCTCCAACAAAAATACAGCTAATGAGATGAACCAAAAAACAGACTATCGAGAAAAGATGTGTCTAGATGATAAAATGGTTTTTAGATTTCTTGCTGTTTTCACATATTCCACAGGGTGTTTCAAACTTTCATCAAAATATCAACATTTTGTTGTCCCTCGTATAATTAACAGATGGGGAGATTTATTTTTAATTTAGAAAGAGATGCTAAAAAGTCAAACAATGTGGCTACATACTGCTTAAAAGATCGTCAAAATCGGCCCACTGGAACAAAATATATTAAACTTTAAAATACATCAAAGTTTAAAGGTGCCCATTTTTCGCGCCGATGAATGTATTTCAAAAACTATACATTTTAGTCATATACTTTTCTTATAAAACTCGCCTTTATTTTTTTACTATCCGAAAATCAATTAATATATAAGGTGTTTCATTACAAAAAAACACAACTTTGATGTGTAACTTTTTTTGGGGACACCTTGTAGAACTCTATATAATTTTAGAAAATGCTTTAAATTGACTTACATAAGTATATAATAATTTCACTTCAATACAAACTTTTGTTTCCCTTGCAAAAACCGCGTCGTATATGACGCGCCACCCTGTATAATTCGATTTCAATCAAAATTTCAATGATTAGAATATAAGCAGAATAGGTATAGCTAATGCATTAGATTCATTTATTTCAATTAATTTACTTAGAAAAAAAAATCAAAAAATGAAAAGGAAATAACTAAGAATAATACTAAAATTACTAAAATAAAAAATTAAAAGCAACGGAAAAAAATAGGTAAAAATTTTAGTATTTTATCTATAAAACACAATACAGAAGGTTTCACATTAATACATTGACAGTAATTCAATTCCGAGGTAAAAGTCTCTGGGCACTCCACTAATAGACCTAATCGGACGTTTTGACCAGTATTTACGAAGCTTGAAATAGCGCAGGTGTACTCATAACTCTAGATTCGTCGCGTTTGTTTCGCCACCAAAAAATGATTGATGTGGGGATGCACAGCTAACTGGTCACGTCAGGTCTGATGGATGGTGTTTTATTCTAGACAGGGTAAAGAGTGGCTGCAGTAAATCAGCCATGTCAGGGTCTCGAGGCGCTAGGCTCAATCTTGAATTTCAGAGGAAATTAGAGCCTCGAATCTCCTTCTTGACGCTTTGTTAAATGTGGAGCGAAGGATTTATCGTAAGGCGCAAGGTAAGTAGAATGTATTATTTGTAAATAGGATTAAAGATTGTTATATACAGGGTGTCTTTCTAGGAACTATTTTGTTTGGTATGACTAAAAGTATTTTTAAGAAAAGTATAGATATTTTGCACATTAAATTCATAAAATAATTCGGCTAAAACACCCAGCACTTATATTTATACAGGTACTGAAATTATTTTAGAGCAGTTGGTTTGATATTATAGAATCGCGGGTAAGTCTTATTTTCTGCATTTATTCTATTTTAATAACTGCAAAGTTGTTCTTCTTTCTCTGCTTATCCATTAATGGCTACCACACTTTCCATGGCTTCCCTATCCCTGGCTGTGTGGATCAACGTCTGTATGTTACTAATGCCTGTCCACTGTCTTATGTTCCGCAGCCACGACATTTTTTTCCGTCCCAAACCTCTTGTGCCCTCGATCTTGCCCTCGATAATAAATAAAATAAATAAATAAATAAATGCCTTTATTGTCAAAAAATTTTTCAATTTGTAGACAAAGGTAAACTAACAAACAAAGTAAAAAAACAAGGTACACAAACAAACAAACAAAAAATAATACAAAACATTATACAAATAATATTGTCAGTCTTATTGTTAAAATAAACATTTATAAATGTTTATAATGTCAAAGAACAAAAAAATAAAAATAATATTCAAAAATATTTAGCTAGTTTATAGTAAAATATCAATGATCTCTAAATAAATTCATTTCGATGTCATTAGTAAATATAGCAATAGCAAAAGTAGACCAGTGTTTACAAGATCAAATTTTATTTTCAAAATATACGAGTAATTCATTTACGGCGTAGAAAGCCTTGTCTAGTAAATAAGAGTTCAATTCTTTGCGAAATGAAAAAAATGATGTTATGGATTTGATTTCAAATGGCAGGTGATTGTGCCTTTTTTTCGAGTTGTATAATATTGAACTTTTAACTAACTCTGAGCGTGGGGTAGGTAGATAAAGATCTTGCTCCACGTTCCTGAGTGGATAAGTGTGAGATGACCTTCCTTGAGAAGCTGATACATGTTTACCTATTAGGAAAATGGATTCAAATATAAATAAGGAAGGAAGAGTCAATATTTTTAATTTTTTAAAAAAGTTCTGCTGTTTAGTCCCAGTGAATATAGAACAGCTCTCTTCTGGAGCCTGAAAATGCGGTCAAATTGAGTCGCACAACACGTACCCCAGAATGGAAGGGCATACCTGAGGTGCGACTCAAAAAGTGCATAATAAACAGTTCTAGCCACTGACAAGTTAAGCTCCTTAGAAACAGTACCTTAATGCAAAACAGGCAGAGCTCAATTTTTTGACAAAGCTTCGATATGTATGTCCCATTTCAGAGAATTGTCCACAACAAGCCCCAAGAACTTTACAGATTTGACGACGTCAATGGTGGTGTTGTTAAGTACAAAAGGCTGCAACGAGTTTTTATACGACAAAGCTTTAGTTTTAGAAATGTTGAGAGTCAGGAGGTTCGAATCGCACCAAGATTTAATGGTGATTAAGTCATTTGATATAATCCTATGAAGTGCCGTGATGTCCTTGTTGTTCCAAGTGAAGCTAGTGTCATCCGCAAAAAGACATATTTTGCCACTGATGTTTATGTTAGCAATGTCGTTAATAAAAAGAAGAAACAAAATAGGGCCTAGTACTGGGCCTTGTGGTACTCCACATTCTATTGGCTTGCTAGAAGACAACGTGGTATCCACCCTCACAAGTTGACTTCTGTCGCTCAGATACGACTTAAACGATTCGAGAGATGATCCCCTGAACCCACAGTGCTGCAGTTTATTAATTAAGATCTTATGATTTACACAATCGAACGCCTTAGAAAAATCACAGAAAATTGTTGCTGTAGAATGATGGTTGTTTAGGCTGGAGTAAACATTATTAAGCAGGGAAAACATAGCGTCATTTGTGGACTTGTTGCTTCGAAATCCAAATTGATATTCAGTAAGTATTTTGTACTTAAACAGAAAAGCCTTCCAGAAAAGATACCAGCCTTCTTTTAACCAACCTTTCTATGATCTTAGATAGCGTTGGAAGGAGTGCAATTGGGCGATAGTTAGAAGCTTCATCTTTGTCTCCTCCTTTATGCAGAGGAATGATTATTGCCGGCTTAAGACATTTTGGAAAAATACCATTTTGGAACGACATGTTTATTAAAGATGTTAGGTGATTCAGAGTGCTTTCTGGCAGATTCGAAAACATTTTTAAAGTTAGCCCGTCGGTCCCAGAAGAGGATTTATTTTTGATGGTATTAATTGTACTGCGAAGCTCTTCTAAAACTATGGGCGAAAAAAAAACTGTGTAAGTTTACATTATCATTAGAGAGATAAGAAAGTGGAACGTGGATATGGTATTAGTTAAGTTTTTCGCTACATTTACAAAGTAATCGTTAAGATTCTCAGGTGAGGTAGAAGCTTTGTTTCTCAACTCATTCACAATAGACCATGTTTCTTTAGCAACATTACCAGAATTGACTATTCTCCTATTATAATAAAGGTCCTTAGCGGCTCTTATAGTCTTATGATAAATTTTTCTGTATATTTTTACGTAATTGTGGAAGAAGAGACTGTCTGAGAATTTTTTTAAGTGAGATAATGAACGCATGTTTTTAGAAGATATGCGTAGAGCTTTAGTGGTCCAAGGTTTATTATGCTTATTTTTTATAGGCCTAAGAGGAAAGGATTTGAACGCTAGACTGGTTAATGTTTTTACGAAAATAGAAAATTCGGTGTCGACATCATAAGAACTAGTATCCCAGTTGGTTGTTTTACATAAATAATCAACTAAAGAAATTGGTATTTATGGTTACGCATGACATAACCCAGGTTTGCAGTCTTTCTTTTTTTTATAGTGTTGAAGAGTTCATGTTCTCTATTAATACGTCTGAGCACATCTTCGTTTCTTATCTTGGCCGTCCATGGTATCTTAAGGATTCTCCGGTATATCCACATTTCGAAAGCTTCCAGTCTGATTATGGTACTTGGTTTTAGTGTCCAACTCTCTACGCCGGCGCCGTAGAGGAGTACCGACCAGACGTAGCATTCCACAAATCTCAATCGAAGCTCAAAATCGAAATCGCTACAGGTAAAGACTTTTTTAAATTTCAAGAATGCGCCCCGGGCTTGCTCGATTCTGCACTTAATGTCCCTGTCAGATGACCAGTCCTCGCGAAGCCAAGCTCCCAGGTACTTAAATTTTGCGACTCGTTCTACGAATTTTCCTTCGTATGTTAAGCTTGCGTGTCTAAACTCATCCACCTCTCTCAATCAACAACCATGAATTTTGTTTTCTTTGTGTTAATGGCAAGTCTCATTCTTTGACTACATTTTCCTACCATACTAACCAACTGTTGTAAATCATCCATGTTATCCGCAACCAGAACTGTGTCATCGGCAATAAAAATTCAATAATTGCAATAATATTTCAAAATTGCATTACTTTTAGGTAATTTGTAAAACCTATCTAATGGGAAATAAAGTTAAAAAGTATTTAAAAATTTAGTTTTTAAAAAAATATTAAATTTAGAAACATAGACAGCCATTTTGTCACATTTTGTGATTTTTAGAAAATATATTTTCTAAATTTCCCAGTGTATAATGTTTCACTTGTAAGTCAAACCCTTTATCGAATATTTTGTAATTTTATGTCAAAACTGCCATTTGCAGAGAGCAAAATAATTAAACAACTTTGAACCTCCCTGCATTTTATAACGAAGTTTGCCGTTCTTTTTAAAAAGAGCTTATATTGCTTTGATTTTTATAACGATTTTTTAAATATATTACGGAAGGTGCTAATAAAAATGCAAAAGAAAGAAATTAACAAAAAACTCGATTCTTTGAACTAGTAATATGAAAATTAATTAATTTCCAAATAAAAACTTTTCTTAAACAATAGGACCTTTCTTTCTTACACAACAAACATTTTATTTTTGCCCTATTTTTTAACCTTTTAGATTTATTACAATTGTACTAGAATTAGAGCTAGAATAATCGCTATTATTGTAGCAGTCAAGTACCTATTATTAAGCTTAGTTGAACTATAAAGTAATACACATAACACATGATAACACACAAATTGCATTTTATTCAAAGCAAATAAAAAATAAATCCATCAATTCATCTAAAATTTAACCCATAGGTAAGCCATTCTGTTGGCCGAATAATGTGTATTATTACACCATTACAAACATAATCGCAAGCTTAACCAGTATTTACGAAGCTTGAAATAGCCCAGTAGTATAGTCAATATATATATATTGCGGATTTTTACGACATTCGTCGTCTCGCGCTTCTCAATTTTCAAAGATTTCTGTCTGTCCAGTCTTCTTCCTGGAGGCCCCTAGAATTCATAGCGTCAACTACGCCCTGCTTCCATCTTCGAGGTGGTCTTCCACGTTTCCGCCTTTCGCTTGGTGTCCATGAATGAATTCTTTTCGGCCATCGGTTATCATCCATTCGTTGGAGGTGTCCGTACCAACTTAGTACTTTGCCGTCAATGGCGTCGAGAATAGTTTCTTTTTCTCCTATAATTTCTCGTATTCTGATTTGAGATGTGTTCCAGTCTCTTGAAATGCGACTACTTCTTCGCCAAAAGTCCATTTCAAGAGACAGCAACTTATTTTTCTCTACTTTGTTTAGCTCCCTACTGCTTCAGCGCCATAAGTGGTAATGTTTCTGCTACAATGGCTTTATAAAGTAGAATTTTGTTTTTGGGAAATTTTGTCACTCCACAACAACGAGTTAAGTTGACTGATAACTATTTTCCTTGACCAACTTTATTTGCAATATCTTGAGTGCTTTTTCGATTTGTTGTAAAAGTGACGACCAAGTATTTAAATGTACAGACATTTTTAATTGTACCGATTCCTACATCCAAATCCTCACGTTCGTCATCACCCACTACCATGTACTCCGTCTTTGTGTTTATTGTTAGGCCCATTTCGAATATTCCTCATGCAGTTTTCTAAACATATAACTGGAGTCGTCTCTGTCTCCCGCTATCAAGACCTGGTCGTCGGCAAAGAGTGAGGTATATAAAGTGGCTTTTCCTACTGGGATTCCCATTCCACGGCATTTCATCTTCCAACACTTCAGTACTTCCTCCAAATATACTTTAAATAAAGTTGGTGCTAATGAACACCCTTGTCTTAAGCCCTTATTCACAAGAAATTCTTGGGAAATATTGTTTCCAAGTTTAACTGTGCTATTGCAACCCTCGTATAATTTTCTTGTTGCTTGGACATACCAACTACTGATACCAAAATGTTCCATTGACACCCACAACTTACTCAGTGGGCTGTATCGTATACCTTCTGTAGATCAATAAATGTCAAGTGGACCGTCCTTCCCCTTTCTAGCCTTTTTTCGATTAGATGCTTAAGAGTGAAAATGCCATCAGTACATGAGCGTCCCGGTCTAAAACCATTTTGCTCTTCCGATTCCGTTATTTGTGCTTCTATCTTATGTTTTAGTACTTTGCCATAGAGTCGAGCAACAGTACAAATGACACTAATTCCTCTATAATTTTCACAGAGCGTCGGCTCCCTTTCTTAAATATGGACGTAATAATCGCTTTTTTTCCATTCTTTTGGTCGGGTCTTCTCCATTTAAACATCTACTAAAAATATTCTGCCAGAATTTCCAAAACTGCTGAGGGGCAGCCTTTAAAAGTTCTACTGAAACATTTCCCAAACCTGGGGCTTTTGCCATTTTTATTTGTTGAGGGCTTTATTTACATCTGCAGAGCTATATTAGTGTTGGATGCTCAGGTTCGATTGGATTAACAGGATGACTTTCACGATCTTGTATGAATTCGGTTCTATTTTCCGTCAACAGATTTTGATAATAAGTCTTCCAACTCTCGATAGGAATAATATTCATCCCTGCAGTATCTTTATGTTGCCTTCTGCATTCCGTTTTTCGATAATTTCATACTTTATTTGCTTTTGTGTTTCCATCTTCTAAGTTGACTTCTTTGGCATCTTTCTTCCCAGTACTACTTCTTGCTTTTTATTATTTCCCTTTCTCAGCACTTCTCTTCTTGTCATTATAAATTAGTCTGTCTTGAGTGCTCTGTGTACTTAACCATTTCCCATTCTCTTTTCATCTACAATCTTTCCTAGTTCTTCACTCCACCAAGGTGTATCTTTTCTGTATCTCGTGGAGACTATTTTCTCTCCAAGACCCTCATTTGTGGCTTCAAGTATGCACGTTTTCAGACCTTCGTACATATCATTTGGAGATCCTTGTCCTATTCTGTTTAATTTCGTGGCTAGTCTCATCTGGTACAAGAATTTAGTTGAGTCATTCCTATATAGTATAGTATATTCATCCTATATAGTATAGTATTCATCCAGTATAGTCAATCTGGCATCAAAAAAGGTCTAGACTCCCATCAAATTACCCCCGCAATATAAACAACAACCAATATAAATACAACCTCAAATAGAAAAATAGTATTTAAGATAATTACAAAAAACCTATTTTAAAAATTTTAACATCCTGTAACTCTAAAACTATGCATTTCCGTACCCATGTTTATAGGAACTTTTTTTTATATTTTTTGATGAGGAATCAATGAATACTTATTTAAAACTTTCGCAAGTTAATAATATTAATTTGTTTAAAGGCTGCTGTTAGACCTGGATCAAGGTAAATTAGTAAAATTGCGTTTATCTCATCAAGGGGGCTGAAATCTACAAAATGTCAGGAAACAAATTTTAATCGGCATTAAATTGCTTAGACTATTTCGCTAACAAGAGAAACAAAAATCAGTGGCGTACATGCTTTTTTTAGAAGAATATTCCAGTTAGCGATGGGAATTATCGAATGAATTAGACTATCGAATGATTAATGAATGGAAACTATTTCAACTATCGAATGGTTTTATTCGAATAAAAATATTCATTCTATTCAGAATTTTTGTATACTAAAGCCTATGTGACAACCTCCTCGCCGTGGGACTAAATGGTTATCGTTGAGCCACGACTATCGAATGCTTGTTGATAATGAAATTTAGTATTCGTTTGATTTTTGTATGCGTCAGTGCATTATTAGTTCTTCCAAATTTTTATAACTTCTGCCGTATAAATACTGTGCTATTTTTTGCGTTTATTAAAATAGTTTAAAATATTAAAATAGTAGTTAGTTATTTTTAATTTTATTTATTGGACGATTGTGTGCATATGTGCAGGTGGCTCAAAATTTTTCCTAAAATTTATGTGGTTTTCTCGTAGTCCGATCTTTCAATTATTTAATTTTATATGATATATGGTCTATTTTTTTTTAATGGAAATTTGAGAAGTAACAATTTTAAGAGATGAGATGAACTGAACTTAATCAATTTTAAAAATACATATTTGGTTTAGATGTTTTAATAATATGAAATTAGTTGAACTTAATAATCATATTTAAGTAATGTGGTTAAGTAAATGGGCTTATCAACCTCCAAAACTATGGGGGTGAAAAAATTAAAATGAAAGTTTTACACGTGCCAATTTAAAAAAAGTTAACTATGTTTGTATTTTGTTTATGCTAATTTTTACATGTAGTTTTTTATGAAGAAATATTTCTATTTAAGTTTTAAAGTAAATGCCATAGTAAAAGTAAATATAATTTTTAAACAGTAATATAAAGCACCTAATATAAATAATTTTGATTTTTAATTTTATTTATATTTTTCTTCCATTACATGTATGCTTAGAAAATTAATAAATGTTTATATTTCATGATTTTTAAAATTTGGTTGTTAATATAACAAATTAGTTCTGTAATTATTATTATTATTTTAATAACCAACGTTGCTCCCCCAAAAATTTAGGAGACTATATTATTTTTAAATAGATCTAAATAGATCTAATATAAATAATTTTGACATCTAATTTGTTGTTTATATTTTGCTACTACTTAAAAAATATTTATAATAAATGATTTTTAAATTTTGTTGTTAATAGGTATACCAAATTATTACTGTCACATTATTTATTAAACCAGTTCCTTGCTTAAAAACATTAAAAATCATTTTCCTACATCCAAAATAACAAGTATTATTGCAGTGTAACAACAGCAATTATTAATAAAATGCAGAATATATAGACATATTATCCCTTGAACTCAACTAAAAGTCAAACAATAATATTCTTTGCTAATATTAAACTGGCATACCAAAATATAGCAACAGCTCCTTCATACGTATTTTGGTATAAATACTAGTAACCTCAATAAAAAAATAATTTGTCCTTATTTATGGTCTTTGACTCCATAAAAATCAAAGATGCCGGCTTTTTTCATGGCATTGCCACCGACCGCTGTCGGGTTTCTCGGAAAGAAACACAACAACTAAAAATTCACAGTTAATATTTTATCGTAATTCCCATCCTGACGAATAAAATGAATTTCATAAATGAATGAATTTTAATAAATGAATGGCTTTTGCTGCCGAATTACCAGGAATACAATATTTCAAGGCAGTATTGATTTTGATCTATTCGGTGAGTTATATTCGAATAGTTTTCTGTTCCAAATGTTTTCGTAATATAACTATCGAATTATTCGAATGTATTGCAACTATCGAATGTTTTGATAGTATTCATTCTGGATACTCCCACTACTAATTCCAGTGATAACCCATATGCATGTCCCTGGTGAATATGTCGATACTCTTTATTATTTCATTCGAAACGCTAAAAGTACTTGAAATGAGAATTATAATAAATCGAAAAATTATAATAAATCGAAAAAATATTAAGACCAATCCCCAACTCTAACACCCTGTAGTTACGTATTAAAAGCAGAATTGGTCTTTATGTTGACATGAAAAATAAATCTTATTTCTTACTAGTAATCTCCCCAACAATATAGATAAGCAAATGTTTTTGAAATTCTGTATAATATTATTCTTTTTTCTGCATAAGGACCTCTCAGAAAACGCATTTGAAGCTGAAATTTTGCCGTAAAAACGGGAACCCTATTACTAAGGACTTCGCTGTCCGGTCCGTCCGTCTGTCACAAAGTCTATCTTATGGAATAGTTATGTAGATAGGTAGTTGAAATTTTTGGCAGACATGTATTTTATGCTGCCGCTATAAGAACAAATACTAAAAACAGAATTAAATAAATGTTTATAAATAAAGAAGTACTTTCATTAAATATTATTTTTAAGTAAGAATTTTATATAGAATATGTCAAGTCCTCGGTAATGCGTGGTTAAAGCGTTAGGGACTTTAGCTATGACGCGTTGAAGCCATGAAAGGCAGGTTCGAATCCTAGTCAAGGCGACTTTTTTAATCGTTTTTTTTATTTTTCCATGATACGATTTGTTTTACTTTTACATATATTATTATTGATTACTCACAAATTTTAGTAATGTGTTTCTTCATTTTTTTAATACTTGTACGCTTATTCAAAATCTCAGCCAAATCTGAAAAACAGTTTAAAAATAATATAGTGTCTAATGTTGTAGTATACCGAATGGTACGGAACCCTTCGTGCGCGATGTCCGACATCGCACTGACCAATTTTGGTACTATACAACATAACACTTTATATGCTCCATGGTACCATGATATTACAATGTCACTGAAGATAGTATACCAAGTTTAAGCCGAATGGTATTGAACTCCTTCGTGCGCGAGTCCTTGACCTGCACTTCTTGATCTACCTTTTTAAATACGGAATGAAATAAATCTGCATTTAGAAGAATTCTTACATTAACGTGTTCTAACCGCACTGTGAGAAAAGTGAAAAGTTAATAAATAAAAAAATCTATTTTTTTCAAAGGTGTATATTCAGAAAATCGACAACCGAAATCTTTTCAAATTAAATATTTCTTGGAAACCATGCATTTTCGAAAGCAGTTTAAATGGGGCGATATAGAGCTTCACTCTAGTCATCTATCCGTTAGGCTTCTCGTTTAGCTACTTACCATTTGGCGAGAAGAAACGTCTTATTTTTATTTTTACACCTTTATTTTTTTTGCAAATGCTAAAATTTTCGAAGTGACTTCCCACGCTTAATTTCAACGTTAAACACCTTAAAAATTATTTAGAATCATGCAAAAAGCGTCCCTAGCCACAAACACACCGATTTTGGTAGCTCCATCTGGACTAAATTAAGCTGGAAATATTTCTTTCATTATTTCAACTGCAAACACAAACACCACAGATATAAAACTAATTTTTTAATGGACTAAATCTACAATTTCACTTCTACTATATTTTGCCACAACTCACATTTATTTAATATACGTATGATGGCTATTTCCCATGTACCAACTCATTCGTTTACGCTTTTCTGGATCTGTTCTGTACCCTAATCAATCATAATTTGTTCGGTCTCTCCGCCAAGTAGCGTAATCACGTAAAATGAAATTAATTGCCTTGCTCTGTTTTGTTTTATACTCTTTTCGCTCCTCGTAAACTATTAAGTTTTAGTATCTAAGGTCATATTTTACGGTAAGTCGAAGACCTTGGCAATAAAATAGATATGTTTTTTGTTTTTACTCTTGGCTTTAGGTCGTTAAAGGTGTTTCTTAGATTTTGGCCATTATTTTATTTTATGACGACGTTTCGACGAATTAACTTTAATTAGTTAAATTTTACTCTGTAGGAATCTACGTTCAAGAGGCTTGAAAAAGACATATATACTGTCGAAACGTCGTCATAAAATAAAAATAATGAAACAAAATCTAGAAACATCTTTGCAACCCCAACGACCTAAAGTCAAAGTAAAAACAAAAATATATAGTATACAGTCAAAGAAACGAAACAAAAAAAATAAAATATTATTAGTTATTATCGTATATTTAAGTGTATTATAAGCAGGGTTGGCATGATCACTTGATTTAAATCATGGTTTAAATCGTGATTTAAATCAAGTGATTTTTTTTTTAATCATGTGATTTTAAATCAAAAAAGTCAGCTTTTTAAACCCTTTACAATAAATCGAAAAATAACTGTAAAAATATAAAATGTGTCCTAGAAAACTATAAAAAATATTTCTGTAACAGATATACTCCTATATCAATTCATTAAATAAAAATGTTACTCTTGCTATTGTAACGTTGAAATACTTTTTAATAAATCGTAAAATAATTATAAATGTTATAAAACTATATAAAAATGATTTGTAACACATATACCTACTACATAAAAATCACTTATACATATACAGGGTGAAACCAATTGGCCTGAAACTCGGCGCATATCTTCAGATAAAAAAAGGTAAAAAGTTCGTAGTAAATGTATGTCTTAAAATGTTAGTTTCTGACACAGGTGTAGAAATTTTATTTATTTCGATTTTTCCAAGTAATTTCTTGAAGTAACGTCAATATTTCAGATGCAAATTGGTGTATGGCGTGTGGCAGTGACGATGAGGAATTTGATTTTGATGGCAAATATGACTCTTACAGGTAGAGGGCGCCACCTACATGTGTTTTTTTAACTGTTTTGAAGCTGTATGACTTTTGTCCGTACCTGTATAAACCATCGAGGAAAAAATATGCATCCTCAGATTTTTACGCAAAAATATCTCTTTGTAAAAATCACTACGAGCAACCGTTCTCAAGATATTTAGAATGGAAATAGTCAATACATGCCATTATTAACGAAAAATAACACGTTGAGGAGATGGTTATTTCGACTGAAATAATAAATTTGGGAAATTTTTATTTTTTTAAATTAATCATATTTTTTCTGCAAAAAAATGATGATAAAACAGTTTTTGTTGAATTTTTGGTACAAAAACATTTCAAATTTATGATTTCAGTCTAATTTAGTTAACATGTTTAATTTATGTCAGTGATGACAGGTATTGATAATATTTCGATTCCAAATATCTCGAAAATCATTACCCGTAGCGATTTTTACCAAGAGACCTTTTTTACGTAAGAAGCGTCGTAAATGAATATTTTTTTAATCAGTAGTTTTATAGAGGTACGGACAAAAAGTTACTACTCTTCAAACCAATTAAAAAATATGTAGGTGGCGCCCTCTACTAGTAGGAGTCATATTGACATCAAAATCAAATTTCTCATGTCAAGAAACTCCCAGACACCAATTTTCATCCAAATGTTGACGTTACTTCAGAAATTATTTGGAAAAAATCGAAATAAAAATGAAACTTCTACACCCTGTATCACCGAAACTAAGCATTTTTGGACATACATCTATACGAACATTTTTACTTATTTTTATCTGCAGAATATGCTGCCGAAGTTTCCGGAATACAGTTCGGACCACCCTGTATATCACTATATAGATCAATTAACATGTTGGACCGATATTTGAAGTAATTTCATGTGAATTCTAATCCTAGTTGGACTTCTAAAGGGCAGGGATTGATTTTGAAATTTATGTACAAGTGACAAAAAGAAGCATTTTTTAAATACATTTCATTCGCAACCTCTAGTACAGAAAAAGGTTCTTTTGATGTTAGAGCATATCTTCATATTGTTGTCAAAATCTGTTTTATATTTTTTTTGAAACAGCTGCCTTCATCAATTTATCTTCTAGTTCTTTCCAAATTTTTACCGACATTCCGACCTGCAGTAAGTATTTTACACTTTAATAATAAATTATTAATAATTATTAAATAATATACATATATTTACTGATTTAATAGATAGATAGAATATTAATTTAATTCTCGATTTAAGACTATTTCCGAACAATAGTGTATTCCTATCAAGGAAGCAACAATGCATATTAGATTAGATGCAACAACTACGGCTAACAGAATAGTATTGGAGAGAAGTGTGAAACAGGGAGACACCATGGCACCTAAACTATTTACTCTAGCACTAGAAGAGGTATTCAAAAAGTTGGAATGGGACACCAAGGACATTAGCGTAGATGGTATCAGACTAAACCACCTCAAATTTGCAGATGATATAGTTCTAATAGGTAACAACATCACAGAACTAGATAAAATGTTAAATGAATTACATCAGCTGCAAAGATAGAACTGAACATAAACTTTAATAAAACAAAAATACTGAGCTCTGAAGATATACCAACATGTATATACAATATAATAAGATGGAATGTGTAAGAGAGTATATTTATATATTTAGACCACAATATTAGACTTGGAAAAGAAAACCAACACGCAAAAATTACAAGGCGTGTACGATTAGCATGGATAGCCTTCGGTAAACTGGGACATATTCTGAAAAACAATACGATCCCTATCAATCTGAAGCGAAAAGTATATAACACCTGTATTTTGCCTGTGCATACGGACTGAAAACGACCAGTCTAACAAAATCATTTGCAAATAAACTTTTAACAACTCAAAGAGCTATGGAACGATGTATGCTAGGGGTCTGTCTGCGAGACAAAATTCGTAATGAAAACATCAGGAGGCAAACAAGAGTTACCGATTAATTTAGGAAGTGTCTAAAATGAAATGGCAATGGGCTGACTATGTTGCTAGACTGGATAAAGGGAGATGGGCACATAGAATAACAGTGTGGAAGCCAAGACAAACTAAAAGAAGTGTGGGACGTCCACAACAACGTTGGGTGGAAGACATTAGGGAAGTGGCAGCTTAATAAAACACAAAACAGGGAGACATGAAAAAGGATAGGAGAGACCTATATCCAGGAGTGGATGAATCCGGGTTGAGGAAGAAGAAGTGTATTGTGTAAGGAGTAAAAATTATACTTTTTTTGACGAGGTTGTACGTTTGACGGACTAGCGTAAACAGGGAGGTACAAAAATACATTTTTGCTCCTAGTAGAATATACTATATTTTTTCAAACATTAAAAATAATTTTTTAATCAATTTCAATCAAATCAACGCTGCAAATAATATAATAAGTAGTACCTTATAAGTAATCAAGTAACAATTTGTACACTCGTTGAAATTGACGCTTAATATCAATTTAATAATATATTTTTGTACTTTTGCCTAAGCGTTGAAATGACAAAAACGTATATTCTTGTGACATTTCAATACTTTGTTGATAGCGCAGCCATTTTCATATACTTATTCTAAAGTTTTCAAAACCCAAATGGTCATTCTCGAATTCGGAACTACCTTGTAAAATAATAATGAAAAACATTAATATTGTTGACAGTTTTTCTAATATTTACAGCGTGCAGAATTTCAATAGCGACATATTAACTTTTAACCGCAATTTTCAATGGCGCAGCTTAAATTTGTCGTCGTAATGCCGAAAGTTCTCGAAAATTCGATAAAGCGTACCTAATTGCGTATTCTCCCGGCGTATGGTCATTCCGCTTTGAACAGCGATTGCAGCTTATTTCGTACTCGCTAAACTTCTATTTTGGAATATTTTTCTTGCTTTGGCAACATTTAGAGGCGACTTTTATGGAACGCTTTCTTAAAATACCTCTCAGCAATAATATTACCGAACTTTTAGAAAGAAATTTCGACGATGTTGTAAAGCGCTGTAACAAAAAATTAAAAGCTGTGTAGAAAGCTTACTAATTTGTTATTTGGTGAGTATCGAGATTGGTTTTGATGACCTTTATACATTATTATTATTAATATTTTTTTTCTACAAACGTCAAAAAGTGACAAGGTTCGCGAATTGATAGCAATGTGCGAAGTGACCCTTTTTTTCATTTTCCTATGTTACCATGACACGGTGCGCGAAGTATGCACTGCATGTAAATTATATGGGATTTTGGAATTTTGATTTTTGGAAAATGAAGAACTAAATCCTAACTAATTATTTATTTCGAAATATTCAAGAATAAAACAAATAACAAATATCAAACTTAACACTAATGCATATTCTAGTTATTATTTACAATATTAACATTAATAGTACGAACCAATATTTAATCCCAAGCTAGATAGTTCTGATTTGGAATTTCTATTCTTGAGAATAGGGAGTTTTGGGACATGAAACACTATCCAATTTTGATGTAGAGGTACTTAATCCCGGTATTTGACACTCCAAAAATTTTATTTGATATTTGAATTTTATTGTTGATAGAATCCTCGACGTATCCCTCGGCCACTGTCGAAGATTTCTATCTTTATGTTGCCTTCGCATTCCGTTGATAATTTTCCATGCTGTATTTGCTTTTGTGTTTCCAGCTTCTAAGTTGACTTCTTGGCATCTTTCTTCCCAGTACTCATTCTTTGCTTTTATTATTTCCTTCTGTACACTTCTCTTCTTGTCATTATAAATTAGTCTGTCTTGAGTGCTCTGTGTACTTAACCATTTCCCATAAGCAGCCTTCTTTTCACCTACAATCTTTCCTAGTTCTTCACTCCACCAAGGTGTATCTTTTATGTATCTCGTGGAGACTATTTTCTCTCCAAGAACCTCATTTGTGGCTTCATGTATGCACGTTTTCAGACCTTCGTACATATCATTTGGAGATCCTTGTCCTATTCTGTTTAATTTCGTGGCTAGTCTCATCTGGTACAAGAATTTAGTTGAGTCATTCCTATATAGTATAGTATATTCATCCTATATAGTATAGTATTCATCCAGTATAATCAATCTGGCATCAAAAAAGGTCTAGACTCCCATCAAATTACCCCCGCAATATAAACAACAACTAATATAAATACAACCTCAAATAGAAAAATAGTATTTAAGATAATTACAAAAAACCTATTATTCCCAAAATGAGTTTTGGGACATGAAACACTATCCAATTTTGATGTAGAGGTACTTAATCCCGGTATTTGACACTCTAAAATTTTATTTGATATTTGAATTTTATTGTTGATAGAATCCTCGACGTATCCCTCGGCCACTGTCGAAGATTTCCAACCTCCGTGGCGCTTCAAACTGAATATATCACCCCCCTGCATTAGCAAGGAGTGTGGCTGAAGTTCTCCGGAAACAATGCCCAGTGTTGGCTTCATAATATGGCAGCTTCAAGTGTTTCATTTTACCAATAGAATTTAAGCCAACCACTTGGTTAACACATCTTTTATTTTGATATTTTAAAAACAATCTGCGACTGATAGCATTTCTTGGACGAAGAGCTGCGTATTTTCGGTAAATCTCAATATAATTCAAATTTGACACTGTAAAGACTTGGTTTATATTATTTGTTTTTGTATCGGGTACTTTAACAATCAAAATTGAATCTTTATCTTCTATGTTATCGACCGTCATTTTAGTAAGTTCCTCACGGCGCGGCGGCAAGCACCAGATATACCAAGTGTTAAAACGACCTAAAAGGAAATCGATGACGATGTTCAGTAAGGTTTCATCATTTGCCTCTTTTATGAATTGATTGATTTCTTCACGAGTTAAAACCTTGGATTTCTTAGGACGGTGTCCAACTGGCAGTTTTTTTCAAAAATGGAACCAACTTCGTAAATTTTTCCACGTTTTCTTTGACATTAAGTGTAAATTTCAGCATGGAATATACGGCCCACAACGTGGAAGACTTCATCTCTTTGGATTTCTCATCAAAATATGCCAATAACACGTTTTCAGATATATTATTATTGCCCCATTCGCTGTACACCGTCGTACTGAATTGTTCATACGTCTTCTCATACTGACGTTTGGACTTTTCTGGCAATAGACTCAAAATTGCCGCGAGGCAGTGCTGGAATAGTCGTCTATGGGGCTACTTAAAAGTAGTTAAAATTCAATGATGTACCTGTATACAGACCGGACCACCGTAGTAGTAACATAGGCAAAACCGGACAAATTAGCGTATACCCGTCCACCGGATAAAAAGCAGGCGAAAAAATGCGATAAAATAAAAATAGGTAGATATGTGATAAGAATGTTTCAGAATTATTTTATTATATAATATATTTATTATATATTATTCGTATTTATTCGTGTTTTAATAGCCAAAACGAATACATAGATTCTCGCGACAGTTTAAAATGTATTTTTTAAGCAAAATAATGGATGTTTACGAAGTTCGTGAGAAAATTCAAATTGTAAAATGGTATTTCCAAAATAGGTCTTATCGGGATATACAAACAATTTTTCCACAAACTTTTGTAGACAGGCCAATTCCATCTTTACCCACTGTATCAAGAGTTATTAATAATTTTGAAACACATGGGTGCGTGTTTCCACAAAAACACAAAAAGCCTGATTGTTGATTGAGCTGAGTGTTGATTAATGAAGAACAGGAGTTAAAGCAAGTGTTCATTTGTGCTACCGCGGATCAAAATCCCACGTTTTCAAGTAATCAAATTGCTGAGGTGGTTGTCCTGCCCACAATGCCCGTATTGTTCAAGAAAATTTGAACAATACTTTTCCAACCGTTAGTGGACATGGAACTATTTGTGGCCTGCTAGATCACCAAATCTTTCTCCCAATGACTTATTTTTGTGGGGTTATGTAAAATCCAAAGTGTATGGTCATATTAGGGCTAATAATCTGGATGAGCTTCAAGTAAAAATACGAGAGGCTTTCCAAACTATTAGCCCTAATATGTTAGCCAATGTCAGACGGGGATTTTACGACCGCCTAGGCTTCTGTCTAGCACAAGAAGATGGTCTTTTTGAAAACTTGTTATAACTTTTTTTATTTAGAGTAATATTTTAGTTTTTTTTGGGTTTAAAGAATTTATTTATTTTTAGTTTTGGCTTGTAAACACACTCAACTAATAAATATTTAAGTATTTTCATTTTGAATGTTACCTAAAGTGAAGGTAAACACTTAAAATGAAAATAATAAATACTCGGCACTCCTCGAGTCGTATTCCTAGTCTGTCATGACCGACTCGTCCAAGCACAACTGCAACTGCGTACTGCCTGACCAGCCGACTAGCCGGCAGTGACTCTCGAGTACGAACGCAAAACGGGTAAACGTAAATTCGTCCGGCAACTTGCTATGTTACTAGTAGCCTGGTCTTCTCTGTATATGTTGTCTGTGTGTGCACGGTTTATTGACTTTTAAAAATTAGGATAAGTTTTAACAAAAAGTAACAAATCTACGTTCAGGGTAAGTCATTATTGTTTTATTTTTGTATTTTTAACTGTTTTTACATGTAAATATTACTAATTCTGACAGATGGAACAAGTAGAAGATTATTATTCATTATGAAAAAGGCCATGTTAATGGTCGAAACGTCATGAAATCAATTCTTCTATCAATAAATAATAATTAATGAATTAAATCTCTAAAATATTTATTTACACCTGACCTCAAACCAAGAATTAAATTTACTTAAAATATTTAATTTATTATAGGTTGACAAAACTGAAAAAAAACAATTTTGACATCGTTTGAACTTACCCAGTTAAGTTACCGTCAAAACCAAGCAAATCAATGTTATATTCAATCTTTGTCAAAGAAATATACTCGGTTATTAAGAAGAGAAGAAAATAAAAGGGATCCAAGTTCACCCAAGGCGCTCTATATTTCTTTTTTTCTCTCTTCTCGCTATATTTCTTTTCATCGATTACCCTTTTAGTTCAAAGTTCACTAGGCCAGTGCCGAAAATCCTTATCTATACCAATTCTTTTTTATATCTTTTGATTTTTTTATATTTTTATATGTCATTTCCTGATGTTTTCCTGTCATGTTTTAACTTAGATATATATTATTGTTACATTTTTGTAATTCAAGAAAAAAAATATGAAAAAAAACTTGTATGTGCACTATACCGGGTGCGTCTCAAAAGTGGCTCACCCCTATAACTTTTTTATTTTTTCAGATAAAACAACGACATTTGGTATGTTAGTATATGACATAAATTGGGATTGATTGACGTATTCAATTGTTTTCGGTCACTTCCGGTTTTACCGGAAATGACTACAACTTTTAATTTTTAAATGGCACCCTCGGTATTTTTTCACTCTCCCTACTTAGAAGTAGAGAGAGGTAATCGTTTGCCATTTCTTGATGTTTTAGTGTCAAAAATTCAAAATAAACTAATTTTAGATCTTTACAGAAAACCCACAAACACAGATAGATACTTAAATTTCACATCTAATCACAGTATAAGTGTAAAAAAATGTGTTATTTACTTAAAATAAAAAAGTTTATATGATAGGGCAAAAATAATATGTACAGATGACATTTCACTAAACAAAGATATAAACCACATAAAAAATACATTAATAAAAAACGACTATCCACCATATTTTATTGACAAAACATTAAACGAAATACAAACCCCAAATCGTAGACACAAAGATAACAATACACAATATATACAACTTACAATTCCATACATACGAGGCGTTTCGGAAAAAATAAGAAGGATAGGAAAACAATATAACATGCAAACATCTTTCAAAACACAAAATACACTTAGATCAATTTTATCACATACTAAACCAATGAATACAGAACAACAAACAAAAAATGTAATATACCAAATACCCTGTGAATGCGATAAATTTTACATTGGTGAAACATCTAGACCCTTAAATGTTAGAATTAAAGAACATAAAGATTATTTAAGAAAGGGAGATTTTCACAAATCTAAGATTTGTCAGCATTCATGGGACACAGGGCACAGAATAAATTTTAATAACGCCAAAATTATAATGAAAGAAGCGATAGCCTCTAAAAGAAAAATAAAAGAGGCTTTTTTAATTCAATCTAATAAAAATAAATGTATTGCTCATGCATCTGTAGATGTTAGTAATGTATGGCAATCGCTTCTTTGATTTTAAAGAACATTACATAAATAAACATAATATATGTAAAATTTAAAAATAATCATACAGAAAGTTTGGGCTTTTAGGTTTTACCTTATTAAATAATTATCAGGTAGTAATTGTTAATTTTGAAGTTTAACTTAATATAATGTCATTTTAACAGAACGCCAACGATTTCTTGTAGACATATCTGTTTTAAAAAGTAAAGTGTTCTCGAATAGTTCAGTTTAAATATTTTAAATAGTTTTTTTCTTGATTCTTTATATTTTTTTGCTTCCGACGACGGAAAGAGAAAACTTTCCGAAACGTTAAGCATTTTTTTCTTTGTTAGGCAAATTTTTATTACTGTAAACACAACTTCTGACAAGCAGCGTCCGTTTAGGTTTAACGCAGAAGTGTTTACAAAAAATAACTATTTTATTTTGTAGATTTTTCTTGCAGTGCAGTGGCGAAAACCCATAAGGATTTTTTTGGATATATATATTTTATGATTTAAATTATGTCAGGATACACCTGACAGGCCACTGGAAAATGTGCCTTGTGCATCGGTTCTAAAAATCGCGGTGTATTCCTTTTTGTCGGTATTTATATATATTACATTTGTATATTAAAATGTATAACATTTAATACTGATAAATAAATATTGATTTGATTTGAAATAGCAAATATTACAGGTCATCCATTTCAATCAAATCTCCGAGAGGCGGAAGATCGCCAACGATGAAAGATCAATATCACCAGCTGCACATAGCCACAATGTCACGATTCTTCAGACATGAAGAGACGAAAAAGAAGAAAAAGAAGTTTAAAATATTGAAAAAGTAATAAATTAAGAAAATATTTTTACGCGTAAAAAATAGTTTTTTACGTGTAACAAATAGTTTTTTACGCATAATAATTTGATTCTCTTTCATAAAATTTGATCTTACTGAATATACGCGGCGTCACTGCGTATGTCACGACCTTCAATTTTTACTCCCAGCGCGCGTAAGGAAGTTTCACTTAAAAAATATAATTATAGTCTTTTAATTTACTAATTAAAAACGTATATTCTTATCTTATTTAATTTTAATTATACCACCCTTTCACGAACTACATAAATTAATATCTCGCCTTACAAGAAACCAGAAGCCGCCCTTATCACTCTAATCTTTCTCTAATTACTTGACTAAATTATCAACATCTCCTAAGCGCAAGGGAGTCTAAGACACACACCGGAAATAGACCTTAAGGTCCCCAGTTCGTGCCAAAAGGGCCAGGCTGGCGTTCTCCCCCGGTAATAAGGTTTATTTTGCCCCAAACCTGAGCCGCTTTTTCCACGCGTATTTGCATGCGGAAAGCTAGATTTGGGTCAGAGATAAAACTCTACCTTAATCTGGTTACTGTCAAAGTTGAACTTGACATTTTTCTTTGCTTCCTTTATGGGCGTTCTCGTTTTAGAATTGATCCAAGTTTGGAGAACTTATTCTTTTCATCCGTAAATATTTTACTTCAGCCCGTCAACGGACCCGTTCATAAGACAACGGACGTTTTGACACTTTTTTGACAAATTTAATCTAACCTTAATAAAAATATAAGTAAAATAGCAAAATCGTTATGGAAACGAAAATATAAAATGACACCAACGTATATCCGATAAACGGAGGCATGAAAATGCAATAAATTTAAAAACTGCGTTATTTTCTAACCAATCAAATTCTTTAAATTCTACCAATAAAATTAATATCGTATCAACGTATCGTCGGACAACGGATGCATGAAAATCAAGCTTTACGTCGCCAAATATTATTTATTCAAATTTATTATTATTTTCTTTTAATTTTATAAATAAAATACAGTATGTTGCATAAAAGAAACTTTATTTTATATAAGGACATGTATGAAATACATTGGAAACCGACGTTACGCCACGATCCACGATGGTTTTTGCAGTTCACAGTCCACACAGATTTTTAAGTTCTTAATGCCACTTTTTCACAATTATCACGGGTTTGAATAAATAAAAGTTTGGTTTGGTTAGAAGCCGCATTGAAAGCAGTTGAGGCAACGAAAAGCACGTCTATGACGATTCTTCATTGTAAGAAACTACTCAATATATTAGAAGATAGGAACATGTCGCTAATATGGATACCGGGACATGTCGGCCTAGAAGGAAATGAACGTGCTGATTCCCTCGCCAAAACTGGTGCAGGCTCGCCATTCGTGGGCCCAGAACCGACACTTAGCGTACCAAAAAATCTCGTAAGGGACAGGCTCTGTGAATGGGTTAGGGGTGCGACGTTTTGGGACTGGTATGACAGTCCCGGAATGGAACATGCCAAGACAATCCTAGCAGGGCCATCCAAACGTAGAACAGATGATTCGTAAAGGCTGGTAGGAACGGAGCGCGTGCGCTTACTGCAGTATACACTGCCGGCTGAGATCACATCTACAGAGAATGGAACTGGTGGAAGACGCCGAATGCCGACTCTGTATGGAAGATGACGAAACAATGAAGCACGTTATGTGTACCTGCCCCGCTGGTACCAGGTTTGAGGTGTTTGGCAAACCCACGATAGACCTATCAAACCTAGAAGACATATCACCCTCGGACATAACAGCCTATATTAAAAGGCTGGGTCTTGAGGGTGAACTTTAATGCTCTTTTTCTATTAAAGAGCTTGTAGAAACTGAGCCACAATAGGCCCTCGCGGCCGCAGTGGAGGGTCCCACCTGGGACCCACTCTTAGTCAAATACAATACAATACAAATAAAAGTTAAATTAAAATCACAAGGTAACAATAATTACCTTGAAAATGGACGCTTCAAACACTTTGCGGTATTTTTTTCAATGAGAGCGGTTTAAATTTTGAAAGATTTTATAATTTTGAAGTTTCTGGCTTTGATAAGAGAATGTTATTCCTGTTTTTGTTTGCGGTTGTTCTTAACAACCGCTATAGCAGCGCCCTACAACGTATGCGCTCCAAAACAATTAATAAGTTTTGGCGGCAAGCCGAGAATTCCAATCTAAACTTATTTCCTTTATCTATAGACCATGGTACGTTAGACGTTTATGGAGAACCACCGACGGGATTTTTTTTTTAAATTTGGATATTTGTAAATTACGTCTACTGGATCTGTGTCTATGAAAGGAATGCGGACAAAAAACACTCCCCCACTCCCCACTCATTCCATTGGCTACTTGCAAATTTGTCGAATTTTTATTGATAGGACGCGTCGTCTATTTTTTTACGAGAAACATGGAGAGAATATCGTTTCCCCCCTTACGGATGCCCCGTAGCTACAGAACGGATAGACGTACTGTATAAAGGCATCTGCTTCATCTGTTTAAATTATTTTCAGCATTACGGTGTTGCCGCTTCGTACTAAAAGTGGTAGCAATTATAATAAAATGGATTTTCTATGAAAACTTGGAGAGATAGGTAAAAAAATGGTATAATTTGATAGACAATTAAATTGTGCATCTGATTCACCTAAAATATACAGAGTGTTCCATTTAAATTAAACAAGTTAATGCCGTTTAAAGTTAATAATTATTTAATATAAATTTTTGGACACTCTGTATAAGATAGCATAATTTTTATTATTGCAACACAATATCTGATCAATAAATAATCTTCAGCAAATATTTAGTAATAAAAACTTTGATACCCTTGGAGAAATGAAGCCTTAAAAACGTTATTGCAATTTCATAAAATTGAAAATATTTCAAAAAGTAAGGTTGGTAAGGTTTAAGTGTGATAAACCTTAATCGAATTTACCTTTATTTTAATCGTAGAATCTAAAAATAAAATATATACAAGGTGTTCCATTTAAAAGAATACAACTATAATATTTTTTACTCATTTGGGACACACTGTATCTTAAATATATTTCTGTAAAAATATTTTTAAATTGTAGCTCTAATAATCCTTCAACGAACCCAAAACTTACAATTCGTAAAAATCTAATCGTTTAACCCTACCTTACAACCCTGTATACGTGTAAGACTTCTTATTACTGCTGTTAATAATATTGACAAAGCTGAGGCGAGACAAATTTTCTGCTTTCTACTAGATCTGAAAGCTTCGACGAAGATGTTGCGAAGGAAATTGGTTATTCACACCAAGTTACCGGAGAAGATTTAAAAACTTGATGCAAATAAGAGGAAAAAGATCGCCTTCCGGAAACTGGAGAAGTTTTTCCCGTGGAAAAGTTTCTCTAAACCGTCAGACGTCGGGTTTTCCACCGTAACATTAGAAATTTTGTTTTGAGATACGTTTACGAGTTTTCTAATAATAAATTATTTATGCATATTTCTAATGGTTTGTTGTTGCTCATGTAGGGGTCAACAAACAAACCATTAGAAATATTAGAAATACACAGACATATACTAAGAGAAATTATTTGCCGAACAAAAGAATATAAACTTCCACTAGCCATAACCTTCATAGACTTTGAGAAGGCTTTCGATTCGACATAGTCAAAGGCAATAATAGAAGCTCTAGCGAAACAAGGTATTGACAGGCCTTATATCTATATAAGGCCTGTCTTATCTCTATCTCTCTATCTCTATAACATATGTTTCTAAACTCTCGCCAATATATACAGGGTGAATCAACGATAGAGTAAAATCCATTATCCCATTTGTTTCGACGTTTACAAAAAAATATTAAATATAAAAGTTATAGAGATGGTTAAAATACATATTTTAAAATTATTATACAGTATACAGGGTGCTTCAAAAAAGTGTGGCGAGTATAACATATGTTTTTTTTAAAAGTAACACCCTATTTTTTATTTTATTTTTAGATTCTGCGTAAAATTCCATAACTTTTTCATACATCATGTTATATACCTAAAATTAATAGTTTTTGTTATATTTAAATTTGTTTAAACAAATGTTAGATTGCAGTGGGTTAAAAAATGGTCAATATGGCATTGATTCTGAAGTTGGACAACTAAAATTTGGTAGGAGAATTTTATAGAGATATAGAAAAAGACCTATGTAAAGATATTTTAGTTAGATGTTACAGGGTGTTCAAAATATATTTAGGAATTTCAACTACCTACTTAAAATTAAGGAATTTCAATTTTTTTAATTGGTACGCCCTATATATTATCATTTTTTCTGATAGATTTTACCAAACTCTTCAACTTTTATTAAGAATGTCATATACCTATTTTTATTAGTTTGCGATTTATTCCAATTTTTTCTATTTTTACCCATATTTTTAATACAATTGCGCTATAATATCGTAGTTGCCACGACAAAAAGTAATAATTATCACAATTTCATGTCTGTTAAGCAAGTTAAGAACAAAATTTGAATTTTAGTTTAATTTGTTGTAATAAATATAAATGGTAGAGATAATAGTTACAGATTTTCTTGAAATGAATTAGTCAATGTGATTGATATACACAAGCTTAGAAAACCACATTTTTTGGTTCAGTACTATATATTATATAGTACTTTGCTAACTACTATAAGAATAGATGTATATTATCTAGAAAACATCTTCAGTGTGTAATGGGACGGTTTCGCGGCATTGGCTTTAGCAAATGAATTATAAATCAGAATTACTACGAGAAAAAACTTTACTGTATGTCGAAGAAAATTCATATATCAGTAGCCTTCAGCAATTAGGTAATCTAGTATTACCCTAATCTATCACTATTCGCCCGGACGAAAAATCCCAAGTGTCATCTTTCATAATATAGAAATACACCAAGAAATTTTTAAAGAAAAGTTTATTTGAGTAAAGTTAATTAATTTTAACTAATACCAGCAATTGTAACTAATTATGAAGCTAATTGTTAAAGGTAAGTAATAAATAGGTTTGTTCTGTCATGGCAACTATGATTTTATAGGGTAATTGTATTAAAAATATGGGTAAAAATAGAAAAATTGGGAATAAATCGCAAACTATTAAAAATAGGGATATGACATACTTAATAAAAATTGAAGAGTTTTGTCAAATCTATCAAAAAAAATGATAATATATAGGGTGTCTCATTTAAAAAATTTGAGATTTTTTAATTTTTAGTAGTTGAAATTCATAAATATATTTTGAACACCTTGTATCATTTAACTAAAATATCTTTACATATATCTTTTTTTCATCTCTATAAAACTCTCCTACCAAATTTTGGTACTCAAGTACTCAACTTCAGAAACAATGGCACCACCAGACAATTTTTTACCACACTGCAATTTAACATTTGTTTAAATAAATTGAAATATTACAAAAACTATTAATTTTAGGTATATAACATTATATATAAAAAAGTTATGGAATTTTACGCAGAATCTAAAAATAAAATAAAAAATAGGGTGTTGCATTTAAAAAAACATATGTTATAGCCGCCACACTTTTTTGAAGCACCTTGTATACTCTATAACAATGTTAATATGTGTATCTTAACTATCCCTATAACTTTTATATTAAACATTTTTTTGTAAACCTTGAAACAAATGAGATAATGGACTTTACTCTATCGTTGACTCACCCTGTACAAAGAAGTCAAATCAAGAGTAATGATATATAAAACAACCCCCGAGTTCCCAACTGACAAAGGAGTATGACAGAGAGACGCGATATCCTCAAAGCTGTTTACCAGCAACAATATAAGAAATCTTCCGTCAACTGGACTGGACCAACAAAGGATGGGACCATGATATTATAAAATTGGCAGGGATAACTTGGGCCCTCCAACAATAGACAACAATGAGCCCAACTACAAACACAGTATCTAAATAAGCTGAAAATTATGATGATGATATTGATCAACATCAAATCGTGCAACTTTGCCCCCGTTCTCTCAATAATGAAGCACGAATTTGAGACACTCTATACATATTTAAAATTGAAAATCAGGTCAACTGAATTAATGCAAAAACTTTTCTAACTTTCCTTACATAAATAGCACCTGCAAGTGGATTTTATTATTTAATGAATCCAAAGAATTATTTATCACAAAACGGTTTATTTTTGGTCCAGAAATATCGACGTAATCAATGAATTATAATAATTCAGGACTTAAATTTAGCTATATTGACAGAACGGTGAAATCGATAGTCCAGGGTTGTAAGGAAGACAACAACCCCAGTTTGACCCCTGCAGCACATAATGTTCGATTGCCTACAATAAATATTTGATATTTCCATTGCAACTGACTCACCTATATAGCGGCATCGGGTAAAGTGATCGTTTTTTAATAGATCTAAATAAAAATTTAAACCAGTTCAAATCTACATTATTTAAGTTTGTTGAACTATATTTAGTACACTCAGATGCAAAAAAACGCAACGGAAACATTTTTGGTCTAGTTTTAACTGTTTATAAATATATCCACTTTAATTCCTAAACTCAGTTTACTATAAACTTTAATATTTGACTGATTATACAAGGTTAATCTTAAGAGTTGTATTTTACACCATCTTTAAAACACCCTGTGCAATAATTTCGTGAGCAAATTTTCCTAAAACATTATATTTTGGTTAGAACCATGTCTCCTGAATATTTTGTTTTTTTAACTCATGTCAACTCATGCCTTGGTTAATTTTTAAGAGCAAAATGAACTTGCCACAAGTTCGTTCGTTACTTTTTGATGTTATTCTTCATAATGACAGGATGACTTTGGTGATTATTGCTGTGTACGATTGAATATGGTTCTTAGTGTCGAAGATTGTGCAAAAGTCATTGATCTTGTTGAAGATAGTCGAAATTATGAATACTCGCTTGGTCCTTGAAGAAGAATGGGAAAACATATTACAATATATTCGCAGCCTCATTAACAGTATGAAACGATGTCTACAGACAGTTATAGCAGCCGTGGGAGGCAATACAACGTATTAGAGTATTTTTACAAGTATTTTGTTTGTTTGTACATTTAGTTATTACAGTTATTTTTTTCTAATATGCTTAGTTTTGTTAGTGTTACTAATATTTATTAAAACCAGGCCTGTATCGTTATTTTTTAAAGTTTTTTTTTTAATTTTAATATAGAGTTCTAATCAGTGTTGATATGACATTACGACAATGACAATAGTCACCAAAGCCACCCTGTGATATTGTTACGTTTTTCGTCGGTTCCGTGTGGATAGAAAGTCACAATTTATTTAAACACTATTTATTTAACACTAATTAACAAAAACAATAACGATAAAAGACTTATAGAACTATTTACAAACGATTTATAACTAAGAATTTATTTTGAATTTTAGCGCGTCAACTACACTGGTATATTTATAACTGCCCTCTCTAGGCCACAGCCGCCGGCTTTTATACCTACAGTTAAAGTTTACTAGAATAGTCCATAGATCGTTAGGTGCATAGAGAAGGTTTTCGAATGTTCTCGTATGTACTACTCCATTCCAGTGGGACTCGATCCTTCTCGAATCTTCGAATGAAGCATTGCGGTGTCTATGCGATGTTAAAGTCATCCGAGGGCGTGTCATATTGTTAGGTTAGGTCGAGTCCACACCGGTCCGCAACAATATTAAAAAATATCATTATAAAGTAATGATAGTTGAAAAAATTGCAAATTGTTGGTGGAAAGTTCATTTTCCTCTTTAAAATTAACCAATGCGTATGTTGACATGCGTCAAAAAAGAAAATGCTCAAGAGATCACCCTCTGATCGAAAAATAATGTTTTAGAAAAAGTTACTCACGAAATTACTGGACAGACTGTTTTAGTTAGGGCAAAAAAACAACCCTTCAATTAACCATACAGGGTGACAATTTGAAAACGAACAGTATTTAATATTGTCTCTACCGATGATAGTATGAAAAGTTGGCGAAACACGTCAATTTACATATCAAAAGTGACAATTTTTAAGGCATTTGTTGTCGTGTTACTTTCAACCCCTTGACCTCCAGGTCACCTACCCTTAAAATTTTAAATAGCAACCCCTATTTCTTTTACCATTTTTGTGTTTCTTATAGAATTCTACATAAACTGCATTATTTTTTTTGAGAATTTTATAAGGAAGACAAAAATGGTAAAAGAAATAGGGGTTGCCATTTAAAATTTTAGGGGTAGGTGCCCTGGGGTGTCAAAGGGTTGAAAGTAACACGACAACAAATGCCTCAAAAATTGTCACTCTTGATATGTAAATTGACGTATTTCTCGCCAAATTTTCATACTATCATCGGTAGAGGTAATATTAAATACTGTTCGTTTTGAAACTGTCAACCTGTACATGCCAAATACTAACGTTTATAAAAAACTGAATTTATGAATTAAAGTCGATAGATTTATATAGAGTTTGCTAAAAATTTTATGAAAATAGGGCTAAAAGTAAAAAAATATAACACTATAAACTTGAAGAAAAAATTCTCTGTTGCTTTTTTTGCAAATGAGTGTATTTTTTTTTTGAAGTAGTATTTTCTTTTTTTTCTGTTTCTCAATACCCAGTATTTTTTCAAGACATAAACCGGGCAAATAGGTAGGGATATTATTTATAGCTATTTACAAAATTAGGTCAATAATAATTGTGCAAGTAAATTCAACTTGACTCCCACGTTTACGAACTAGCAATTAGAGTTTTATTTGTCCTTCAGGGTAAATGAATCCACATTGTTACTTAGTTGCAAATTTTACATTACTCCGAGAGACAGTATCGTTTTATGAAAGTTTCACTACGCCATTTTACTGCCCCCTTCCTCCGTCTGAATTTATCCATGCAATTAAGGCTCCTGCCTATGCTTAAACTCAAAAATCCATAACCATCTACCAGTATTGAATATTTTATATCATTGCTAGTCTAAACCTTGTATTTCAAATCAAATCAAATCATTTATTGCATGTTAAATAGTTACAAGTATCCTTACACAAGGTCAGAATTTTACAAAATTCACTAGTGTACAAAGTAAACTCAACAATAAATATTATTAAATATAAACACTAGAATATGTAAAAAATCGCAAAAAATGCACTCTACACACTCACAAAAACTAAACAAGTAGAAACACGGTACACAAAAAAAACTATGAATTAAAAATAAATACACGATAATAAGCTATTTGCCGGCAATACCTGAATTGACTAGGCATTTCAGGTAACGCCGAAATTTTGATGGTCTTTGATGCCAACATATACACATTACTGATACTTTGTTATAATTTATTGAGACAGAAGTGTAAATCAAGTTTAAAAATATCTAGCCGTTTTTATTATAAATACGTAAAAATTATGTTCATTGATTAGCTCTATATTTGAACCCAAAGTCATATAGTAATATAGGTAACAAGGTAAATTTTTTTTTGCCATTTTATCTTAATAGCCTACCTTACCTGTTGGTATGGTCAGCTAAATATACTAAATTATTTTAAAAAAGCGATGTTTTACTAATAATCTTTTCTTTTATTTCTAATTTTTTTTTTATTTTATTGGAATATATGATATTAAGCAATAATTTATGTCTTTCCAACGAGACACAGAAGATTTTGACAGATTCCGAAAAAAAAACTACAAATACTCTCAGTATAATGTAGTACTAGCGTGTACAGCCACTTCGTTCGCGTCGAATTAATCATTTGTAATGGTAATGATAAAGCAAAGCAAGAATTTCCATTAACATACAAACTGGATAAAAAATTTTCACATTTATGTCAGCATGAGAAAAAAATAATATGGCGATATTATTATATAACTTGGTAATATTTGAGGGGTAGTTTCATCTGGTTGGAATTTGACTTTCTAAAAATCCCTTTGCCAAAAATACGCTTTTTACGTCAAGCAGTTTAAGCAGAACCGTGGTTAAGAAATTACCCAACTTTTTGGAACACCCTGTATCATTTTTTAAAAAATTTCAAAATATGTAAAAAGAACCAAATAAATTATGCGTGTCCAAGCGTTTTCCCGAAAGACTAACCGTTTTTTAAATAACAAATATTGTAATCTTTGAGAGGCGTTTTCACCCTCTTGGAATTTGAGATTCGAGAAACCCCTCCTTATCGAACCTCTACACCCCACAGTTAATCCGTTTACAAAAAATCAGCTTTAAACGTCAAGCATTTTAAGCAGAATCGTAATTATTACTATGGTCATATTTTATGAAACACCCCATATAAATTTATAAAAAATCTTAAAATATGTAAAACAACAAAATAAAATATACGTGTTTAAGAGTTTTTCCGAAAAACTCACCGGTTTTTAAATAAAAAATATTTTAATATTTGAGGGATAGTTTCACCCCCTTAGAATTCGAGTTTCGAAAAATCCCTTCTTATCGAACCTCTACACCCTAAAGTCAATCCGTTTTCCGAAAATCAGCTTTTTACGTCAAGCGCTTTAAGCAGGATCGTGATTAATCAATGACCAGATTTTTCGAAACACCCTTTAGACATTTTTAAAAAATCTTAAAATATGTAAAAAACAAAATAAAATATACCTGTTTAAGCGTTTTTTCAGAAACTTGACCGTTTTTTAAATAAAAAATATTGTAATATTTGAGTGGTGGTTTCACCCATAAAATAATAAATACAAGAAGAAGTGTCAAGTCAATGTTAAATTATGGAAACAGCGTGGCTGCCTGGGTAACTAATTTTCAGATATGGTAGCTGGGACATTTGACATGATTTGACATGACATAGACACTTCATTGACATGACAATTTCAATTTTATGAAATTTATTTCCGTTTCCGGTTTTCAATGGCGGGCTGTTCAGGAGGTTTAAATGAGGGTTAATATACTTTTTACTTTTTCTAGTAGTAAATAATACAACAAAATTACTCAAAAATATTTATTGGGAATTTAGAACAATGTAAATATGCAAATTAACACAATTAAAGAGCTATAAACCCATAAACTACTGTATCAATATCAAAATATTTAAATAACATCACAGATGCTGTGTTAAAGTGAAATAGTAAAGTAACAACGCACCGACTTACAGAAACTTGAAGATAAATAAATGTTTTCACAGCTTCACGGGCGTAAAACTAACTGGAAGCAAGAAAAAGACAACAGGAACCCACGCAAAACCTGGAATCAAAAAAAAAATATGTAAAAAAAACATAAATATAGGTACATAAGACTGTTGTGAATTAAATCAAACAGGACTTGAATGAAAATAAAATGAATAAAAAATATGATACACATATGATATACATGATATGATATACATCTAATACCTCATTTGTATTTTAAAAATAATCTACATACATAGCATTATTGCTATGAAAATACATAATAGGTACCTATGTGATATGTAATTACGCATTTCTGTTCATCTTGTAGAAAATTAATGTAGGCTAATAATAGTTCAATAATCATAATTTACCTTGTATAACTTGCTTTCAATTGCTCAAAATCACCGATCAGTCTTTAAAGTAGAGATACGGAAAAATCCTTGGCAAAGAATATCCCAAGATCTTTGGGTTTAAAGCTAAAAAAATATAAAAACAGTTAATATATTACCTATTTATATATATAATATGGCCCATACCTACTACACGCAGAAACGTCGATTTCATCATTTTCTTCATGTAATTAATATCATATATACTTTATTAAAGTGTTAACAAGGAACTTTATATTAAAAAACATCTTTGTACTTATAAATTTCAGCCGAAATATCAGAAACAAACTTCCAATCAAATCTAAACGGCAAAAATTAAAATGGCGCCCGACCTTGCCAGAGGCCTCGGGAGCTGACGCTGACACACAGACAAAAGACAAAAGAACAGGACGCCGACGTGCATAAAAATGTTCCGTAGCAGAAATTGACAGAAATCATATAGAAACTGTATAGAAATATTCAGATTTTTGTCTAGGACAGTCTAGAAGGCCATGCTTTCTGCCTGGGTAGAACCGGTAGAACCGCGCCGCAACTGTTTCCAATTTTCCGGTTTACTGTCACCCCCCTGGTTTCACCCTCTTGGAACTGGAATTTCGAAAAAATCCCTTCTTATCGAACCTCTACACCCTAGAATCAACCTGTATGCAAAAAATTGAGCTTCTTACGTTGAGTGGTTTGAGCAGGATCGTGATTAATCAGTATGTCAGTCACTTAAGGATTTTATATATTAGTATAGATATAGATTTATTTTTAGGATATTTTATCTTGTTAATAGAGTCTGAAAGAAATGCAATTCTATAAATTTTAATTTATAAATTTTAAAGATATTAATTGGATAATTAATTGGATTATCAATTAAAACATTTGTTATTATATAACTTAACCCCCATTACCGTACATAACACCTAACATCTTATAAGTTTATGTTAAACCTAGCAACGTACCTGGGCACATCCGGCTGGAAATCTGAAGAAACTAAAACTAAAATAATTGTTCGAATTGTTTCTGCATTTACTACAACACAGCCACTTTAACTTAAATTCTCCTTCTTTGCATTATAAGAAGTTATGCACCCAAAGAAAAGAACGCACACTATATTATTCTAATATTAATGAACACGGTACGGTGCCAATTTCTAATCACGAACTAATATTGTAATCGGGAGATTAATATATTTAACAGAAATTACTATTTTGACAACAACCATTTTCTGGCGCTCGAAATCAACAACCCCGACATTCAACTGTTTCCAAAGCCTACGACTCCGCTACTCGCAAACATCAGCGGACACGGGGTGCAGGCACGGCGTGACAATGACTGCCCG
Organism: Sitophilus oryzae; assembly: GCF_002938485.1. Lineage (NCBI taxonomy): Eukaryota > Metazoa > Arthropoda > Insecta > Coleoptera > Curculionidae > Sitophilus > Sitophilus oryzae. The sequence continues at coordinate 25,911 of NW_022146905.1, read as the reverse complement.
TCGCAAGGATAATAGGCGTCGATAACAACTAATAAATGGTCCTGGCAGCCTAGGCAACGCAACTCTCTCCTGAAAAGGAGAGCTTGAGAAGAAAGAAGAAGAGTCAATATTTTTTAATTCTCTTTCGTGTGGATTGCTGACTGAATTGGAGCCAGAAATGGCTCAAAACTAAATAAGTAAATTGCCAACAGATATTCAGGCTGAGGCGACAAACACCATATCCAAACTACTTCCATTTAAATCTCGAATAACTTATGAAAAGAATACAAAAATTTTCAAAAATGGAAGCAATTAAAAAACGTGCGAGAAGAAATAAAGTTTTTAACCTATCCTCGCTGTTAAAGTACCATTTTATCTACTATTTTTGATAGATATAAGGCAATTTTAACAGTTGCTATAGAAAAAAATAAATGAAGACAATGGAAGTCCGAAATTCTTTTAATTTCAATAAGAATCAATGGGTGTGTACATTTTTTTATTATTGGTATAACAGTAGAGGTATACAGGGTGGCGCACCTCAAAACGGAAAGATGTAGAAAAAAAAAAAAAAAAAAAAAAAAAGGAAACAAAATATTTTATGAATACTATTTGTGGGAAGGCACATGTGCATATTTAAAAGTTATTTTTAAATGTAACAAAATAAAAAAAAAAAAAAAAAAAAAAAAAAAAAAGTTTATTGTTTTTCTTTATAACTTTTAATATATATTTTTATTTTCATTTTTGGATTCTTTGGGGGACTAAAAAAAGGCATTTATTAAAGGGTTTAATATGTTTAAAAGCTTTGCTTTTTGAGATATTTAAAGATATTTAACAATTATTGCATGCTATAAATAAAAAAAGTTTGTCAACGCCTCGTAGATTTACTTTTCCAGAATTAATTCTTGTGGTGACTTTCAAACCAGAGAAATAAACTTAAAAATAAATAAACTTTACTAAAACATTTGATTGCTTCCTTAAATGTATACAAGGGTATCAAAAATTGCTGGTCTATTTTAAATATTTATTTTACATAAAAACTTCAACAGGATAAACATTTCAAATACAACACCCTCAATTTTTTTAAATAAGTCAAAGCAGATTTAAATGCTCTTTCAAACTATATTAGGGTTTCCTATACCTATACCAAATTCGATATGTACTCCAAATTTTTTATCCTGTAAATTATTTTCTTTTCTAAAAAAAAAAAAAAAAAAAGGTTTTAAAAATGTTATTCTGTTATGACAGGTTAACTAACTCAGAAAAAGTATATAACGAGCTTTGTATCCCCAGACTTGGTACTGTATTAGAATTAGAACAAATTAAACTAATGTATAACATATTAAGTAAATTACAAAAAACAAATATAAATATTGTAATGTCCAACAATGTACATATGTATGATACCAAATCGCATGAGAATATTTACCAATTATATACTAGGACTGATTTAGGATTAAGAAACCCTTATGTACTTGCTTCTAAGGTTTTTAACAAGGTACCGGGGCGCGATTTTACTAAATATATACTATTACAGCACAAGACACGCCCCCAAATATGTCATTGGAAAATATAATCTATCTCAGCACATTCCTCCAAAATCTAAACGTTTGCAGCACAACAATACGTCGTTGGAAATTTTAATTTTATGTTCATTTCACGTGCGTCAGGCTGTGTGGAGATGGTTGTGGGATGCAAAAAATCACATAGATATTAAAGAAAGAAAAAAACTTATGATGGAATTCCGTTATATACTTTATGCACAAAGTGAAGAAGAAGCAGAGGAACTATTTGGTACCTTATGTGAAAAATGCAAATACCCAAATTTTATTTCAACTATCTTAAAAATTGTTGGTAAAGAAGAACGAGGTGTCGTCACTTTTAAGAAAATCATTGTACTAAAGAACACAACACAAACAACTTTGGTGAAGCATCTACCAGAGTACTGAAAGATATTATACTGGAAAGATGTAAATCCTTTAATGCTGTGGTATTAGATTTTATAACCAATATTCTGGAATGTCCATAAAAGACGTCTGATATCATTTGCTAGCAACGCAAAAAACGAAAAATTAATTTAAACTACTTAAATTTAAAGATAAAATTAGAAATCTAACAGTTAAGAAAATAGATAATGAAACTTTTTTAGTTTTCTTTCAGCTGAGACAAAAATTATGGCATTTATTACTGTCTTAACAAATTCCGCCTAATGCAATTGCGCTAGTGGAACAGGAGGGGCCTTTCGCAAACATTTATGTGCTGTTAGAAAATTCGTTAGCACAATTTTTATCGAGTCCCCAAGTTAACGGAAATGACCCGACAAATAATTTGTTTATCTAGCCACTTGGTAAAAAAAACTGTTCATTTTTTAAAAACATGATCAAAAACGACGATTCGGTTGCATTTGGGGAATGCAATACCACTTTAAACGCAAGTAATCAAACCCAATCGAATTCTATATAACTCTGATGTATGAAAATATTGAAGTAAACCTGGTAAATAATCTAAAAGTATCAGACTATAATTATTGTTACTTGCGCTTAGATATTATTTTGTTTAGGTAGCAAAGAACATAAAAATGTAGAGTGAAAGTCTTGAAAAGGGAGTTTAGCCGTATTGCAGATTTAGCAAAACATGTGAGTTTAATAACAGAGTTAATAAAAGTTGTCGGAAGCCTAAGAGCAATTAACACATGTAGTCAGTTGGGTTCATTCCTAGCTAGCAAGCCGTGTATTTCAAACGAAAAACAAAAATTAATAAAAGTCCAGCCTACAGCAAGCAGTAGAAGAAAGATACAAAATGCGAAAATGGGGGGAGAGAGAATTCAAAGTGGGCGCCCTTCCAGAAAAAGAAAACACAACCTGTTCCTTAATATCATGTCTAATCTTCCTAATTCAAAAATTCATTAGATGTTGCTATGTGTTGCTTTGTGCTGTTTTATTCTTACGTATTCTACTAGGCTCCAATTAAACCAGACCCTATCTTATTATTAATTCAATTTATTCCATTTCAACCGATTTGTATGACTCAGCCACGTTGTTGTGCTGCAAACGTTTAGATTTTGGAGGAATGTGCTGAGCTAGATTATATTTTCCAATGACGTATTTGGGGGCGCGTCTTGTGCTGTAATAGTATTATTATTTAGTAAATCGCTACCGGGGGCACATAACAAGCAATTATGGATATTTGTAACAAATATATAAGCGTATTTAGGTTTTAAGTAATCTCTTGATTCAACACGTCATGTATTCTCGAGACCAGAGCTCTTAAGCACTGTTTAGAGAAATTATTGTTAATTGTATGTAAATGAAAAGAATATGTGTTAATAAAGAATTGTTTCAAAAAATTTGGCTCAGATTTTGAATAAAGAGCGATTTTTCAATAAAATTATAATCAAGATGGCTGGTGTCGCCATGGCAATTTTCTAGTGACAGTAACTATTTTCAAAATCGACATTAGTTTATATACTTTATTTAAATTTATAACAGGTTATGTTTAATTAATTTTTCATTTTTTTTTTTTTTTTTTTTTTTTTTTTTTTTATTTTATCAAGAAAAATGAAGCAGTATCTGCTGGCGGAAGGAATGCATATGTTACTAGTGATTTTATTTTGTAAGGACAATTACTTGTTAGCCTGAAGGGTTTATGCTCAAAGATATCCAAATAGGAATTTTCTTGACAAGCGTTCCTTTGAAAAACAACTTTTCTTATTTCGCAGAGCTGATAGTGTGGTATATGAAAAACCTATTAGGCAGAAACCTGTCGTTGGAAGTGAAGAAAATGAATTTGCCTTAATTCGTTCATTTATAAAAAATCCCAATATTTTCTACCAATCATCGTAATATTAAATCAAAGAAAATACTTTCTTTATTTTTCTTGATAAATAATAAAATACTTACTTATTAAACTATTGTAGGGTAAAGTAATAAAAGTAAACTGTTATTAAATTTACTATAAAGTCCATAAACTAATGTCGATTTAAAATAGCTACTAACTGTCACTATCAAATTGCCATGGCGACACAGCCATCTTAATTGCCATTTTTATTGAAAAATCGCTTTTTATTCAAAATTCTGAGTAGATAGGTATTTAGGAAACCCTAATACAGTTTGAAAGAAGCATTTTAAATCTGCTTCGATTTGTTTTCTAAAAAATACAGTTGGGTGTTGTATTTAAAATAACGAATGTAAATTAAATGTTTTTAAATATTTAAAATAGACAGCAATTTTTGACATACCCTGTATACATTTAAGTGACGCACTAAATTTTTCTAGTAAAGTTAATTTCCCTGGCTTCAAAGTCAACACAAAAATTAAATAAAAAAAAAAAAAAAAAAAAAAAAAAAAAAAAAAACTTTTTATTATAGCATGCATATTTAAATATCTTTAAATATCTAAACTACTAAATCACCACAATACACCAAAACACTTTTACTTTTACACTGGACGCGCGTTTGGCTAACCATGTTAGCATGGAGTTTATAATCATCTGCTGATGATGCTAACATGGTTAGCGAAACGCGCGTCCAGTGTAAAAGTAAAAGTGTTTTGGTGTATTGTGGTGATTTAGTGTTTTTATTTTACCCTGTATATAATAAGAGCTAGAGTTACTAATTCATAAAGAATATTATATTCCTTTATGGCCCTAACCCTCTAGGTCATGTTTATAAATTCAAGTTTACATAAATATACAGGGTTGTTCACCACATACGACACGGAGTATTGTAGCTAAACGAATAGATTTTTACAAATTGTAAGTTTTGGGTTCGTTGAAGGACTATTAGAGCTACAATTTAAAAATATTTTTATATGATACAGAGTGTCCCAAATAAATAAAAAATATCAAGGTTTATTTTTTTTTAAATGGAACACCCTGTATATTATTACAATTTTTAGTTTCTATGATTAAAATAAGGTAATTTGATTAAGGTTTATCACTCTTAAACCTTACCGTTTTTTAAATATTTCAATTTTGTGAAATTGCAGTTTAAATTTTAAGGCTTCATTTCTCCAAGGGTATCAAAGTTTTAATACTAGATATTTACTGAAGTTTATATTATTTGCATCAGTTATTGTGTTGCAATTAATAAAATTAAAAAAAAAAAAAAAAAAAAAATAAATGTATTTTAAATAATTTCCAGCTATTAAATGGCAATAACTTGTTTGATTTAAATAGAACACCCTGTTATGTTTTAGGAGAATCAGTCATGAACAATTTAATTGTTCATCAAATTGTATCTATACCATTTTACCTATCCCTTCAAGTTTTTCGTAGGAGAAAATGCTTTTTCTTATAATTTTAGGGACTTCATTTTGATGTCAAAAATACCATGGAATATTTGACATTTTAGATTGTTTTTAAAGCAAAAATATACAGGTTGCTAAAAACGATAATTATTATACCAGTATTGTAACAAAAAATAAAACTTATTTATATCTTTTTAAAAGGAGAAACATTAATTAAATATACCGCATTGTTTCCGGCCAAATTATTAATTAATTTAACATATTTAATTGTATTAGTTTAATAAAATTATTTCTAAATAAATGTTATAAAATAAAAAAAAAAAAAAATCTATATAATATAAGTTATTTTGAAAAATGAAGTCTCTGTTGTTATAAATAAGCATCCGCAAAAAATGAAATACATTTTTTAAGGTGTTACTTTTTTACCACGCTGTCTAAGACAGATACAAATAAGGTTTAGTATTGGAGCAATTATTATTAATCAAACGCAAACGTCAATTAATGTAGTTTGAATACTGGAATCTATTATTTGTTCTCTTTTACAAATATTAAACATTTTTTTTAATTTTTTAATAACATAAACGAACTATATTCGACAATATTAGTTATCTGTACTCTTTTAAATCGTTACATGTTTTAAAAAATAATCAAAAATGTCAATATTCGATGGATATATTGATTTTTGAAGGTCTAAATATAAGAAAAATGCCGTTTTCTACGAAACCTGAAGACATAGGTAAAATATGATACATTACATTTGATAGACAATTTAAATTGTCATCTGATTCTTGTTAAAATATACAGGGAGTTGTTCCATTTAAATTAAACAATTTATTGCCGTTTATAGCTAATATTATTTAAAAAATAAAATTTAGACCACTCTGTATAAGGGTAGTATAATTTTTATTAATGAAACACAAATTTTTTAGTAAATACACCAATATCAGAATACAATATTTGGTTTTTAAAACTTAAATACGTTGGAGAAATTAGCATTTAAATATTATTGTATTTTGACAAAAAACCTAAATATTTCAAAAAGGGTAAGATTAAAATGCCGGTTAAACCTTAATCAAATTTACCTTTTTTTAAAAAAAAAAAAAAAAAAAAAATGTTAATAATATACAGGGTGTTTCCATTTTAAAAAAATACAACTTTTGATATTTTTTTAATTTATTTTGGGCCACTCTGTATTCTTGTAAAAATATTTTTAAATTGTAGCTCTAATAGTCCTTCAATGAACCCAAAACGTACAATTTGCAAAAATCTAAGAGTTTAGCTACAATACTCCGCGTCGTATGTGGTGAACAACCCTGTATAGTTTATTATAAAAGTGTATTAAGTAACTGTAAAAATATATTAAAAAAGAGTCAGGATTTACGAATCACAAAAAATATAATATATAATGCTCCATTGATTATGCCGGCACAAAGAACTGGTAAAACCGTTTAGTCATAGCGTTGTTTATCTTCCATGATATTTTATAAAAAATGATCGATTATTCCGACGGAGGACAAAAGATACGACGGCCATATTATTTTTATGAATATGCCCTTAACATAACCTGAAAATAATGAGGCTTTTTTCAGCATCCTTTATGGAAAACAATTTATATTGACTTTTGTGTCGTTTTAAATAGAACGACACAGTGTGATATATAAACTGCCTAGGCGAAAACACAATCTTTTTATCGATTATCCGAGAACTATATATAGCTCTCTGAATTGTTTATGTTGTATGTGATATTGTACGGAGTTTGTTGGATAAAAAAAGAAAATATAAAGTTTGACTCTAATTAATTTAGTTTGTTTTCGATATTGGCAATTAGGAAAACATATTTTTTTTAAATCATAACACGTAGAGACATATAGGCTTGCTGTATTTCAGTTGATTTATAAAATATCGACAGCAGCGCTTGGTATGGCAGAAATCGGAATAACCTAACCTAACCAAACCAAACTTTCCGACTCTGTATTCCACACAGTCCCGGTTACCTTTCATGTTGATCGCATTGAAATAATATTAAAATCGTGGCTTCGTCATATATTTAAGTATCTTAGATTTTAGTAGTGGAGTTATAGAAACTATTAGAAGCTAACTAATATAGAGTATGAATGTTGGTGTCTCTTTCAGAGAAATATGTTTGTGGTTATCAATTCAAAATTTGTTAAGTAATGTTTAATGTCCATTTTGAATAATAAGTTTAAAAAATTAAAAAGCTCTAAAGACAAACATGTTTTCCAGAGAGACATAAACATAGTAGAGAATCTTTCTTCGCAGACTTTTGATAAACAAGGGCTCAGTTTATTAAACAAAGGTTTAAAGTTTGCATTGCCCAACTCTGGTAGCGCTTCGGAGGAAATCGTCGTGGGTGTTGAAACTGCTATTCAGCACTTACCCGAGGCTTCTAAGGTATTTACAAGAGAGGCTTGTAGAAATCAGTTATCAAAAAATATCGTTTTAAGTAAATCATTAAAATCTTAAAATCTAACAAGGAGCACAATATTGTCAAGATTTTGCGTAGCAAAGATTGTTTCTACCTAAAAGCTGATAAGGGAAATAAGGTTGTTATATTAGATAAAAAAGACTATTACGATAAGGTTAACAACTTAATCGATAATGGTTCTTACATAAAATTGAGAAAAAGAATCCTTTGTCTAAGATGGTAACAGATGTTAAAAAAACTTTAAAAGAATGTAACAACCTTATTGATTTTTCTTTAAAGAGAAAATTGCAAGTATCTAATCCCTCATTACCAAAATTGTATGCGTTGCCAAATATTCATAAACCGGACAAGTCTATGCGCCAAATTGTTTCGGCTGTAGGTTCTCCGACTTATAATTTGGCAAAATGGTTATCAAGGGAGTTCGAAAATTTACCTAATCATGAACCTTCTTTCTCAGTTAAAAATAATATTGAATTCATAAACAAAATTAAAAATATAACATTGCATGAAGGTGAAATTTTCGTCTCCTTTGATGTATCTTCGTTGTTCCCAAGTTTTCCAATTCCACATACTTTAGGCTACTTGAAGGAATTACTGAACGCAAATGGTCTCGACAACAAAACTGTGATTGAATATATTGAGCTTACATCATTATGTATGAAACAAAATTGTTTTCAATTTAATAACAACTTTTCTGAACAGCGGGAAGGTACAGCAATGGGTAATCCATTGTCTCCATTTTTGGCTAATGTATTCATGAGCAGGTTTGAAGTGGAGATTAAGAATCAGTTTGAGTATTTTCCAAGAGTATGGTTTAGGTATGTGGATGATATTTTTGCTGTTTTTGACACACATTCAGACACCATAGATAATTTTATTTCTAAGTTAAATAATAGTTTTCCTTCCATTAAATTTACACATGAAATTGAGAACAACGACAGATTACCATTTCTAGATGTATTAGTTATTAGAAATACTAATAACTGCCTGGAATTTGATATCTATAGGAAAAATACCACTACACGCAGATATATTCCTAATGAATCATATCATAGTATTGAACATAAAATGGCTAGTTTAAATTTCTTAGTTCATAGATTACTTAGTTTTCCACTTTCCAACGAAAGATATGAAATAGAAAGAGATTACATTAGGAATGTAGCTGAGTGTAATGGATATTCTCCTTCACTAGTTAATAAAATAATTAGAGAACGTAGGTATAGGTTAATGATTTCTGAAAATTCGACTTTTCAAGTGGAGAAAGATACGTCAAAATATTTTTCAATAGGTACCGTTTGATAGACAGTTATCCCGTGGTCTAAAAGGAATTAGAATTAAGAATATCAATTATAAACTTGTGTATAGTGCTAATAATAAATTACAACAATTATTAGGTTATCCAAAGGATAAAACACCTCTACTGAAAATGTCGGGTATTTATGAAATTTCTTGTAAAGATTGTAATCAGAAATATGTTGGGCAAACTAGAAGATCAATATCAACTAGATTTAAAGAACATTTAGCTCAGATAAGATATGGTAGACCTGATAAATCTTACGTTGCCGAACATATTGTTGATAAAGAACATTGTATAGATCTTAATAACTTAAAATTACTTAAACAAGTCTCAAATTACAGACAATTAGATGCATATGAAAGCATCAGAATTAATAAATGTAAAGATAATATGAACAGAAACAACAGTCCAATTCCTTCAAGTTCTTTGTTCCTACTACTCTAGTGGCGGAAATGTAACTGTTACGCTCGGTGGGTCTGACTTGGTTGGCTAGATCTTGCCACGCCCACTCTGTGTCCACTGAGCGAGTATATATACGCTCCAATTGTAGATTGTATTTTAGTTTATAATCATCTGCTGATGATGCTAACATGGTTAGCGAAACGCGCGTCCAGTGTAAAAGTAAAAGTGTTTTGGTGTATTGTGGTGATTTAGTGTATTATTTTGCTAGGCAATATCGACCTACAATTCTGAATTGACAGCAAAAACGAATTTTGCAGTGTACCGAGGAATAATAATCCTCACCATTTTATATGGAAGCGAAACCTTGGTGCCTTACCGCTGGCACATGAACTCAATAAACAAGTTGCGACAGAGACGCCATAAACAACTGTAAACTATAAAAAATCAAATGGTACCATCATGTCTATTTAATTATTAATGTTATTTAATAACATATTATCTGGGTCGATGGCATACGTATAACCGATCTCCTGGGCCTACATCAAATTGGTTTTCTAGAATTTTTTACATGATTTTTCTCAATCTGATATATACCCAAGTTGACATCTATTTAAGTCTTGACAATGTGCGGTTGATTTTAACGTTAAACCGATCTGGTTGTTTCTTTCTGTTGGATTTTGCCAGTACTGCAAGGTTATCGGTGAAAGTGATTCCTTTAGTGGTTTCCAGGGGGGATTAGGCGGTATCGTTAATTATCGGTATCAAATCTATCGGTATTAAAATTCATAACACGGTTAGACAAAGGCGCATCCAGTGCAAAAGTAAAGCGTTTTGGTATATTGTGGAGAATTAGTGTTTTATTTTGCTGACTATTCTTATTAAATAAAGTTCAAAATACCATAAAATTGGAATTTATGCACGTAGTCTATCATAATATATGAATCGTATATTAAAAACAATTCGGTATACTAAAATACTAAAACTAACTCGAAGCAATTTAATAAAAACTAAATTATATTTAGCTGCATTGTTTAGCGTATAATAATCCTCTAGAATAATATAACTTATTCATGAAGCGAAATTTAAATCGGGTGTTTGTTTAGGTGGGGCTTTAAGGTAAGTCCATTAGATTTTCCTTTGTACCGTATAATACAATACGGACCAAAATAAATAAATTTGAATGAAATCTATACCGCTATAGAGACGGTGGGAATTTGAAAGGGAATATATGTAAAATTTGTTTTGTGTTCGCCAATTTCGGATAGTTTATTTCGATAAACGATTCGCACTTCTATTGATCTGTATTTCTGTTCATAAAAAAATCTGACAAGCTGTGTAAAATTTGACTAAAAATATTTATGTTTACGTATTTTTAACGTCAAGCTACAGAAAGGTTATAACATGACTTTGGTACATTCTTCATATTTTAGCATTGCATAAAGTATGTTCGTCATTTACAAAAATAAATCTCTACTACTGTTATTAAGTAACTAAAATAAAACTAAAGAAAACTAGTTATCTTATAGCACGAGAGCTAGCAACGTCGGTAAAACAAGTAGTTTAAGACGTCTGGCCCTTTGATATATCTTTTACTATGCTCTCTAGAACAGCATGCGGCCCGTCTGGCTGCCGGTAAACGTTGCGTTCCCTACTGCGCATTGAAAGAAGATCCTATACTTTTATTAGTCCTCCAAATTCTAGAATCTGAAGTTCAGCATGCTATGAAAGCTATGAAAAATCGAAAAGCCCCGGTCATGACAACGTGCATGCAGAAGTTCTTAAAATATTTGACTCAAAGCATCTCACATATCTATTCAATCGAATATACGATACGGGTGAAATTCCAAACGACTGGCTAAAATCAACTTTTATAACAATTCCCAAAAAGGCATCTCCAAATAACTGTAGCGACTACACACTTATAAGTCTAATGAGTCATGCTCTGAAACTTTTTCTTCGAGTCATGCATGCTCGTATATACTCGAAATGTGAAGAAAAAGAGGAGAGACACAGTTCGGCTTCATCAAGGGGCTGGGTACCAGAGAGGCTTTGTTTTCAATCAAGCTACTAATCCAGAAATGTTATGATCAACACCAAGATGTCTTTGTGTGCTTCATAGATTATCAGAAGGCTTTCGACAACGTTAAACACGATATTCTCCTAAACAGACTGCTCGAGATAGGAATAGACGCCAGACATTAGAATCATACAGGAACTATATTGGAACCAAACGGCGGAGATAAGAGTTAACAAACATTTATCCACAGACACCTTCAATGTGTGTCAAGGAGTCCGCCAGGGCTGTATACTGTCACCAATACTTTTTAATATATACGTCGAAAAAATATTTCAAATGGCCTGGAAGCAGAAAGTGGAGGAATTAAGATTAACGGAGTTCCAATTAATAATATAAGATATGCAGATGATACGGCAATACTAGCACCAACTTTAGGGGATCTCCAGCAAATAATAAATAAGATAGGGGACATGGGAAATCGTTTCGGTCTTAAAATCAACGCTGCCAAGACCAAACTTATGGTAATAGGACGCCAGCCTACAGTCAACATCGCATTGACCGTGGATGGAAATATTATAGAGCGAGTTCCACGATTTAAATATCTGGATGCCATGATCAATGAACGATAAGACTGCGATGAGGAAGTTAAACTTAGAACGAATTATGCAAAGTCAACATTTTTTAAACTTAAAACTTCCTATTAGCACGCAGTCTCCATACTAAACTTAGACTACGGGTAGTAAAATGCTACATATGGCCCATCTTACTATACGCCGCAGAAACCTGGTCACTCAAGGCTAGAACCCTGAACCGCATCGAGGCTTTCGAAATGTGGACTCTCCGGAGACTCTTACGTGTGCCATGGACCGCACATGCCACCAAGCAGGCTATGAACGAGAAATGCTTAATATAGTTAAAGAAAGGAAAGTCTGATACCTCGGCCATATCCTTAGAGGAGACAAATATTACATTCCTAAGCTGATTCTACAAGGAAAAATAGAGGGACGGCGAGTCCCAGGAAGAAAACAACATTCCTGGCTAAGAAACATACGGGATTGGTGTAACATCAGCGACGAAGCCACCATATTTCGAAGAGCCGAAAACGGCACTCTGGACACATTGTATGAAGAGTACAGACAATCGCCAACGTGCGGCTAAGCACAAGGCACAGGAAGAAGATTCTAGTATTAAGTTTCCGATCACAAACCGATGGTTCAGAGTTCGAATCTAGGTCAGAACAAAGACTTTTTTATTTTATTTTCGTTTATATTCTGATAGTGCAGTATTAAATATTTGTTTTTCTTTAATTACCAGAATTATTTAATACTTTACTAACAGAAGATAAACGAAAATAAAATAAAAAAAGTCTTTGACCTGACCCGGATTCGACCTCTGAATCATCGGTTCGTGGTCGGAAACTCTACGCACTGCGCTATGGAGACATGTTCGATTTATACTCAACACTAGAATTTATAGGACTAAATTAATAAAAAATATAGGATATTCTTCCGATGCGCAGTAGTAAAAGCAACGGGTATCGGCAGCCAGACGAGCCGCATGCTGTTCCAGAGAGCATAGTAAAAGAGATATCAAAGAGCCAGACGTCTTAAAATACTTTCTCGCAAACGTTGCTAGCTCTTAGACTATTAAAACACTGTTATGCACCCTGTTATTTACTACCCGAAAACAGCGTCATATCACACAAACTTCGTACCTGAGAATTTTTAATTTCAATACTTACTTACTGCCATTACTCGCTGAGGAGCATTTGACACGCACCTGAAGATGGTTACGCAAGGCGTTTTCTTTCATGAGCTTTTCTGTGACTGAAAAAAGAAGACGCCCGAGTAACTATTTTCATGCGTGTCAAATACCCGTCAGCGAGTAATGGCAGTAGTAGTAAATCCGATGCTTACCTTGGTGATGGTTTTATGTTCCGTTTTTGGTTTTTTCGGTTTCCTGAAAGTTTTCTTATTACGGAACACGGTTCCTGAAAAATTCAGTTATAACTGTCACCAAACTAATCAGCGCGAGAAGGCTGTTTTTTCTGGTTTTGTTTGTCAATCAATGTCATTTATGTGACAGAAATCAAGCAAATATTGGAATATTGGAAGTTCGAGTGAAATTCTCATTTAATTTCTAAAATTTGTAATAATATTTTGTATTTACATCCAAAAGCAATGGAGCTAGGCAGTAAAGGTAAATAAATTTCATTAACTAAATAGAATGACTTTTTAGGACCATTTAAACTTATCATGCAGCCATTGTCTCTTAAAGTCAGGAACGCTTAAAGAAAACATGAAAAACAAGACAACAAGTAATCGTGAATGTTTTGTAAGCTATAAAAATATAAATATTGAATAGATTTGTTTATTTATTATTGGACCTGCAAATCTCCACTTGAGTTGTCTAAGGAGTTTAATAGTTTATAAATAAAGTACTTTTCAATATTAAACTCCATTGAAAAGAGGAAGCAAATGTAGAGAATAGGTACATTCAAATAGTAAAAAAAAGATAAATTTAATAATAGAGGTATTGAAATTTAAAAAACGTCAACATTTGACGTTTCCAGTATTTTACCAAATCGTTCCGTATCAAACTTTGAATAAGAAGACTAAGTGTGGAAACAGGTGAATTAATAGAATTCATTGTTGCGAAGATGGACAGTTGCGTTTGTCAAAGAAGACAGATATCATTACTACCTTTGTAATATTGCTTTTATTTTATAGTATCATTTAATAGAAACTACTGCCTGATATTGCCGTTTAATTTATATTGGTTGACCACCACAATAGGATAGCACAATTGGCGACGAGGATAAAAACAACCACAGCAAAAGCACAGTAAGTACTAGATAATAATGACAAATGAAAGATCTGCCCAGAAAAGGTATAAAAAGAAAATAATAGCATATTGTTATTTTCTTTAAACAGAAAAAAAGGAAAAATGTGAGCCATAGTAAAGTTGTGAGCCACGGGTATTTAATGTGAGCCATAGTTAAGTTGTGGGCCACAGGTATCTAGTGTGAGCCATAGTTAAGTTGTGAGCCACAGGAATCTAATGTGATCCATAGTTAAGTTGTGAGCCACGTGTAGTGAGTGAGCCACAAGTAATGAGTGAGCCACGTGTAGTGAGTGAGCCACATGTAATGAGTGAGCCACGTGTAGTGAGTGAGCCACATGTAATGGGTGAGCCGCGTGTAGTGAGTGAGCCACATAACTATTTTATGCTGTAAGCCATATAGGTAAAATGTACCTATGGGTTTGTATGCTACAGAGGAAAAATAAAAATAAAATTATAAATGTTATAAGTTATTCTTAAAATTTAAAATAAATTTAATATAATGTATCGATTGACATATTAATTAAATTAACGCTGAATAGAATAAATACCAACTATTCACGTTTGATCATCTGACAGGAATTGTATTATTTGACAAAATAAAATGATTGACAGGAGTATTAAATATTAATTAAAAAAATCTTTGATAATTTTTTTTTTTTAGAATGTTTTAATAACAGTTTATTTATTTGGGCTAACTGTTGTTGAAAGAGAGAAACAATATGTGCACGTTTAAATTAAAACAGACACATATTATGTTAATACTTAAATTAATTATTATGTTGATACTTAATATTAAAATTAGTAAGTTCTTACTTTATTTTAACAGATTAGTCGTCCACTCAACTTAGATGATGACGGACTGTGGAATCAAACCGTTCCTCTGTGAGAGCATAGATAGAGCATTAATTCGAAGTGAATGGGAGAAGTGGCTAAGATCATTAAAACTCTATTTAGCCGCAGAAGACATTACCGATTGTGTAAAAAAGAGAAACAAATTACTACACATCGGTGGAGCACAGTTACAAGAAGTTGCATATAATATACCAGGTGCAATTCAAACTTATAATCCGGAATTAAAGAACGACATTTTTCAAACACTTGCAGAAAAATTAGGCCAGTATTTTTCCCCGAGACAAAATTCGACATTCGAAAGACATGTGTTCAGAAATTTAAAAGTAGATCACGAAGAGAGTTTTAACAACTGGATGGACCAATGCACCGCTACAAAAACAGGGATTCATTTGAAAATCTTGAAAATGAAACTTCGAAGAAAAAATATTTCCATCATATTGTATATGTATAAAACGAGAAAATGTGCGCTACTATTGCTTGCTTATTTTGCAAAAAAAAACAAGCAAAAAATCGCAAATTTTGTAAAATTATAATTATTTGTCTATCAGATAATTATTTATTTATCAGTAATATAGGTACTCGTATTTAATAAAGTGTGTAAAAAACATATTATCAGCTTACTTTGTAAAGTCTAAATGACGTCCGAAATTATGTATTATTTTTTAAATGATGTAAATTTCATATTAAAATTATTCAATTTCTTAGTTGTCATTTATACAATATAAATTTTAAGTTTTAAGTAAATAAATGAGTATCATAATTTTGTACATTATGATATAATGGTGGAAGTCTTAAATATAGCATTGTAGTAATATCATATGTTCAAAAGAAAACGGCGTCAAAGACGGCTGCGAAATAACAATTGATGTTAATTTTAGCGAGATCAAGCCCTAGACGTTAAATCGGTGGCTCTAAATTTATTTTAAAATAAATAATTTTTTTTTAATTTCAAACTTGAATAACTCGGTTATTTTGGACGACGGTAAAGAGAAAATATGATTCTTTTATCGAGATCTACCAGCTTTGAAAATAATTTTATTTTATAGACTCACCCTGTATACTATAATTATTTATCTATCAGAGTGATATATTGCATAAAACTCTGAATTTATTTCTATTATTTCTGATTATACTAAAAATACATTAATGGTAAAAAATGTCTATACCTATGTGGCGGATTCATCTCTTCATTCAGAACAACAAACAAAAAATGTAATATACCAAATACCATGTTAATGCGATAAATTTTACCTTGGTGAAACATCTAGACCTTTAAATGTTCCGAATTAAAGAACATAAAGATTATTTAAGAAAGGAAGATTTTCACAAATCTACAAGATTTGTCAGCATTTATGGGACACAGGGCACCGAATAAATTTTAATAACGCCAAAATTATAATGAAAGAAGCGATAGCCTCTGAAAGAAAAATAAAAGAGGTTTTTTTAATACAATCTAATAAAAATAAATGTATTGCTCATGCATCTGTAGATGTTAGTAATGTATGGCAATCGTTTTTTTTTATTTTAAAGAACATAACATAAATATACATAACATACGTAAAAATTAAAAATAATCATACAGAAAGTTTGGGCTTTTTGGTTTTACCTTATTAAGTAATTGTTATCAGGTAGTAATTGTTAATTTTGAAGTTTAACTTGATATAAAATGTCATTTTAACAGAACGTCAACGTTTTTTGTAGACGTATCTGTTTTAAAAAACTAAAGTTTTCTCGAAGAGTTGAATTTAAACATTTTGTTTTTTTCCTTATTCTTTATATTTTTTGCTTCCGACGACGGAAAGAGATAAACTTTCCGAAACGTTAAGCATTTTTTTGTTCGTTAGACAAATTTGTATATCTTTAAACCTAACTTCTGACAAGTAATTTCTGTTTGGGATGAACGCAGAGGTGTTTACATAAAATAACTATTTTATTTTGTAGATTTTCTTGCAGTGGCTAAAAACCCATATAAGATCTTTTTGGAGAGATAAAAATACATTATAAGTTTACATGATAATATTTCAATAAACGTGAATGATAGTTCTGTGTGTTATGATACACCGGTAATATATTTTTTCTAGGTATATTTCTGTTATTTTACCAAACTCTCCCTTCGGAAAATTAAATCCCAAGTCAAAACACGACAATGTATTTTTCCATTCAAACTAATTCTCCAAGAAGACCCTCGCTCCTCGGTCCGTAAGTCATTAATAATGCATTATCCCCGTTTTAAAACCGCGGGGCGACTCATTAAACATAAACAAAGGGTAATTCGGTAAAAGTCTGGCAACTGCCGGGCTAAATCGTCCGTTTCGTCAAATAAATATTTATGGATGGCGGGGACCGGATAACGGTCGGGCTGCGACCGTTGTCGAACGAATCATAATTAAATTAGGAAAAATACGAGCTAAGGTTTGGATGGGTTTAGGGTAGAAACAGCGGCGTTTATGACTCTCCATAGATGTTTCCTATAGCTGTGGATAGATTTCTATTTATTTCCTATATTTTACCAAAATAATTCAATAAATATTAACAATGCATGATTTTTGACGATTCTTGTATATAAGATGATACACAGCGATGTGTTTTCGGCACAAATCACACGGCAAAATGCTACATATAGCTTGGCAAAAATCGAAGTTACTCTTTTTTCGTATCCACACTTTGTTTTTCTTATTAAATTTGCAGGGCTAATTTTAAATATTATGAATTTTTCCGTTCACCTAGAATGGTGTAAGCTCTACCGAAAATTGATGCACTCCGTACTTTTTGTGGAGTGCAAAACGACATTTACACCCAGCACATTTTGCAAATAATTATCGTTATGTACAATATAGCTACAGATATTTAGTACAATTGAATAACATTATTATTAGTATAGATATTTAGTACAATTGAATAACATTACTATTTTGGGTTTATTAACTTATAGTACCTAATAAGTTCCACATAGATCCGCTTTTAATTGAATTTTTTAAATTATTTTTGAAAACTTTTCTAATATTAAAAACTGTCTTCTTAAAACTAAAAAAAATCCATTCTTATATATTACAAGACTTGGTATTAAAATTCTGCGACTCTCTGCAAATAAAGGGCTATTTAAAGAAAAGCAGATTTGAGATAGCTGATTTTTATACCTATATCAAGAGACATTAGGGAATTTTAATTTTAATAATGGTGGTGAATGATAATGGTAAATTAAGGTGCCCGGTGGCGTAGAGGTACAGGCTCTCGTCTACCAACCTCAAGGTGCGGGTTCGATTCCCACACCCGGCATTTCATCAGCCGACTATTTTTATTAAAATAGAAATAGTTTGGGTACCTAGGTCGACTCAGCCTTAAATGAGTACTTGGTATTCACAATCCTGAGGTAATAATAGGCGGTTGAAGCGTAGTGCTAGCCACATTACCTTCCTTGTATACCGAACGGCTCTAGTAAGCAAGTCAATTGCTACTCCCAAGGCGTTAAACGCTATATACGGGAGCTATTATTATTAATTTCAATAAATTAAAAGCGGAACTCCGTGGAACTCGTTACTGTAACTCATTAAGAAAACAAAATTATAAAAAAAATAAACCCAACATAATGTTCTTAATAGTTATTTATGGTACTAGTGTGTTATCTTACATATAATCACGCTGGGAAATGTTTGGGCTTTTCAAATGGCTGTGCTGGGTGTAAATGACACTGTTTGCGCTCCACGTTTGAGCAAGGCTAACGCTCTCCCAAAAGTGCCGCTCCATCAACTAACGGTAGCGCTTGCGCTTTATAGTTTCTCGGAAAAAAATATAACATTTCAAGTTAGGTCTAGAGAAAACAACTTTAAAGTAAAGATTATAGTTAACGTTCAACCCTTTTGCTGCCAGGGTTAATCTGGACGGGGCTACTTTGTTAACGCGGAATCCGAACCGCGGTACTCGGCCATATCACGGTCAATGGCCTACCGACTTGGCAAGTGTCTAAATCGACTCTAACTCACGAGATATCCGATCTCATCCTGCCTCGAACCGGCGTGAATGAGCAGTGTGTGTCAATAGATTTTACACTTTTGCCTTTGGACAACACCATGATACAGAGTTTCGAACCGGTCACCCGTCCATCCACTAGTATCGCCTTACGTCGCTTAACTTCGATATTCTAATGGAAACCGGTGTTTCGACGTAGCTGGGCCGTTGCCCAGGTCTACAGATTTTATGAGAACGACAGCGAGTGGTTGAATAAACGAAAAAAATAATAATGTCGATTTTTGTCAAGTTAAACATAGCATTCTTTTGGGCGCGCGCTGTTAGGAAAATTGCATTTTACATTAATGCACCCGCTCTATCTATCTAAATTATTTTTCAGCATATTTAGTGCCGCTTTATTTAAAAAATAAATGTGTTTTTGCCATTTTAAATAAAACACCCGGTATATTATTACATTTTTGAAAACTACTATCATATCTCATAGTTATACTATTATAATAACCTACTCTTATCACTAAAAATAGTATTTCTAAAACAGTTTTTGAGATAAAAATAAAATATTTATAAAGTTGAAAAAGTATTATATCGTTGGTAAAATCAAAGTTGGAATTTGGGTTATACAGTATGTCCCCGGATTGTCTTTACCAGAGGAAAAACTTCTTTATTATTGACATTTGCTTGATCTAAAATGGTTAATCCCCGTTTATACTTTTTCAAATTTTCATACGATTTTAAAGAAAATTAAGAAACACATAAAAATAAGGTTGAAATTTTTGAACGCCTTTTGATTTTTAAGACTTGTTTTTCTTAATTTTCCCTAAAACGGTATGGAAATTTGGAAAAGTATAAACAGGATTTTTATAAAGAATGTATTTTTCTCAATATATCAACAATAAAAAAGTTTTTCCTCTTGTAATCCGGGGACATACTGTACTGACATACTGTTTAAGGAAAGTCGATATATTCGATTTGTCGAAAGCTACTGACTGGAGGGAAATAAATAAAAAATAAAAGAAAATGAAAGTCCGAAACTCTTTTAGTTTCAATACTAAATCATTGTCTACCACATTCAAAGAAACATTATAACAAAGTAATTAATTACACTGGAAACGTTGATTTAAAAATAATTACACTAAAATTACTTACTACACTAATCATGACTTTATAATTATTCCGCTACACCCATTAGCTTTATGGCAATGCCTTTAGCTAAATGACTCCCACGACAGACGGGGTAATGTGCCACTGCATCGTAGGATAAATAATAAACATGATGTTGTTAAGGCCTTGCAAGTTTATGCAAAACCATAACTTACTATATGTAGGTGATATTGTGTTCAACAATTAATAAAAATAATTTATACATTATTATTAGAAATATTATAGCCGGGATTACGATTTACTCTAACTGACATTATTACACTAAAAAGAGAAAAAAGTCAGTGGCGTACATGCTTTTTTAGAAAAATATTCCATTGATAACCCATATTCACGTCCCTGGTGAATATGTCGACACTTTTTTAGCTTTAAAATATGTCCCAGTTCTAGTAACTTTTTTTTCGAAACGCTAAAAGTACTTGGAATAAAATTATAATAAATCGAAGAAATATTAAGATTTTAACAACCTGTAGCAACGAAACAAAGCAGATGATCGAACGTATATTGATATGAAAAATACATTTTATATTTACGTGAAAAATCTCTCCACGAGAGATGAATCATGTTTTTGAAACACCCTGTATATCACTCTTTTCCAAAAAATATAAGTAGTATTTGATGGAAGTATGGTGTTCATTGAAACATATAGTCTAGCATCAAAAATTTGTAATGTTGAGTTATAAATATCCGATATACATAATTCGCAAATTTTCAGTTTATATTTATTATTATATATTTCCATTATTTATTTATCATAATTTTATTAAATCCCATAGATCAAATTATTTTTAAAGTGTTAAGAATGTAATCTATTTAAAACTGTTTTTGCTTTCTAATTCTTTGCGACAAACAAGGAATATTCTAAAAGGACTTTTGGTCCGAGTGGCGACAAATTAACGTTGATTACTCAAGCCAGAATCACAAAAATAGAAGAAGAATTTCGATTCCACTTTTAACACTAACTCTCGCGTCCTTTTTATTCGTTCAATAAGCAACGTTCGCTTTTTATTCTTACAGACATTCGTCCTCTGGCACCAGTCTTCCATCAAAGCGGCGCTGGCTTCCAAACCGAATCGCGAGGTTTGATATTTTTCTTAGTCGTTTTCATTCTATTTTGAAATCGATATGATTCGTCTCACTTTTAGTCGACCCATGCGTATTTACCATCTACATGCTTTTCATTAGCTTAAAAACAAAATATAGTATTTTTCTGAGGGACTGAAAGGCGAGCACAAAAAGTTTCAAAGTTTTTAACAATAACAGGTAATGCGAAGGTGTCTTATATTGCAAAAATTTTCAAAAGACCCTGTAGCTCAGAAACAAAGATACCTATGAATATTTTGTTTACAACATCTTCCGTTTGACAAAAAGTGGGACAGGTTTGTGCAGACCGCACCCTTCTATCTTCATTAATAACGGAGATACCGTATGATTTCAAGCAAAATAGGACACCATGCAGAAAGTGATTGAGAATAAAATACTTTAGTATTCTCCCCATTTTTTCGCGCTTATTTCCTATTTGAGCCAACAACTGCTTACATATTTTCTTTTTCCTCTCGTCAAATTTATCGCCCTTTTTTCGCTTGCTCCCTCTTCCGCTCTACAAGAGCGATGTTTTATTTGGAATCGAAACAAAACGGATAGAGAGTAAACACGCACCGGTTGAGTAGAAAGCGGAGCGAACTGAGGCCGATGTGATTGGAAAGTAAAGCGAAAAGGACGAAGACAAATATCGGACTTTGCGACTCGGATCGAATCTAACGCCGCTTTGATGAATGACTGGTATGGCCAGATGAATGTATGTCAGAATGGAAAGCGAATGTTGCTTGGTAAAATAATGGAGAAGCCAGAAGTTTCGCAGCTTGGGTGTGGAAAAAACTACAACAAAATTTTTGTATTTTTTGAAGCATAAAACTACATACTATAATAATTTTGTATATCCTTAGATTTTTAGCAACAAGAGAAAGTTATGCAAGTTTGCAGCATAGCAGTCGTATTCCTTGTACTCCTCTAATATTTTCATCAAAGATCTTTTATAAAAGATATTTGACAAAGAAATTTTATAGTCTAATACCCACCTTATTAAACAGTTATTATTGTAGTGTTAAAAAATCTAAATAAATTTCCTATAAAAATTATTTATTCCTCATTATGTCTAGTATACTTTAACCTAAACCATTTTAATTGTATTGTTTCTTAGGGTTTCGTACATCAAAAGGAAAAATGGAACCCTTAAGGTTGATTCTCGCTATACCTTCCATATCAGCTCCCTTCAGTTTCGGTGCCGTTTACATAAAATATTATATCATGTAAATGAATAGGACATATCCGTGCACACTATCCGTTCCGTTTCCCTTCCGTTCCATATCCTTTCATTCCATACATTTTTTGGCGGACATACTGAAGCATATCGGTAACAGCGTTGTTATGTTCTTACATTTGTTCCAGCTCTGTGTGAACATTTTGCTGATATTTATTTATTATTTCACCTCTTAATTAAACCTATTACCTTTTTCAAAAGATACAAATTTTTAAAATAAAACTTTCGGAATGAAATAAATTGCACAATAAAATGTAGGGAACTGATACGGAATCTTATGTATAGCATCAATACAATAAAAAATACGGAACGAATATGGAATGGATACCCAAGTAGCATCTATCTGACTTCGAACTAAATCTGACCTGAAGCGACGTCAGACTTTGTGCAAATTTAGGTCGGGTGCTCGTGATACGACTGGTGACGTCGCTTTCCTATTAAAAGTGACGTCGTTGGATCCGAGTCGGTAAATCCAACGATCTGTCGACGTACAAAATAACAACGTACCATTTTTATTAATTTCCCAACGTCGTTCCAACGTTGGCTTGCACGACGTACCTATACTTGAACTAGCCCGACGCCTACCCGTTGTCCGAATAGGATACGTCTCACTGATAATCCCTAAAGTAACATCTAATTATATTTTGTTGTATTTTATGTTCATGTTGTTAACCTAATTTACGTATCTCTATTTACGTCCGTAAATACAACCCATTAAGTAGCATTTGTGACCTAATAAACATCATGAACATAACCTAATAAAAAGTTTTTGTAAACAAACTTAATTTTTTTTATTATGCCTAAAAAAACACTAAAAAGGCATTTAGACATTCATCTACATTTTACAGAAAGAGGTCGAGGCTTTTGCAAAATAACAATAGTAGTAGTGATGTCTTCCCTCCGCCCACGAATGCTTTTTATCCCGGAAGAGATGCTGCATTACACTGGTGCATCTTAATTTCATTTTTAGCTTAGGAAACCAACAGACCCCATCCTCCTCCCACATGTGAGGTACTGGTTCCAATTCTTTTAAATTTTGTATATACTATCTTAAAAAAGTGGCTGACCATTGTTTTAAAGAGAAAACAAAAACTAAAATATAGTTGCACAAATCCACAAATCACTGATACGCAAAGTGAGGTTACGTGGCGTACGTTGGAATTATATACGTCATAATACGATTGCCGGTCGTCCGGTTTGATGACTTCGGTCGTGTGAGACGACTAATGTTGGAGACCTGGCTGGAATTGGTATATTGGTAGTTCATATTAAGTCGGACACAGAAATTCGCCATTCTTAACAGATATCCGATTGTCAGCCATTTTAAAATCATTTTTTGTTTTTAAAATTTATATTCACATTCCGATTTCTAGTAGAATAATATTGATAAGGTTGAGTTTGGGGGGAACCACAGTACAGTTTTATGATTAAACTAGCTAGAAAATAAAAAAAAATATTTTGCGAGTTACTTTTTTATAGATATTTTTATTTCATAAATCTACCTACTTATTTATTTACTACTACGTATTTTAATCAGATATATAAAGAAGTGACTTCCGTTGACAAAACTGATGTCTGGATTAATGATTCAGAATTATTATAATATGAAATTAGATAGGCACTTATAGTTCTATTCGGGGAGTGATTATGAATCCATTTGTAGTTAGGTAGTTTGGTTAGGTTTTTATGTATTCTTGGTAGCGAATATGAACACTCACAACAATCACAAAGCTAACGTAACGTAAGTGCTTAGCGACGAATTTTAAGTGACTAAAATCCAACGTAATATGACGTTGGTAATTGGTAGAATTACATTCCCTCTTAGGTCAGATACCGACGTCGAGGCGACCCGAATCTGTATTCCCCATTTAGGTGCAAATAAGGGTCGTCAGGCGGTCGAACCGACGTTGGTACCCGACGTCGGGTTTATTGAACGCGACGTATACCCGACGTTAGATAACGTCCAAATGCTACTTGGGTATGGAATGGAAACTGAAGGTATAGTGAGAATCAACCTTTATAGGATCACTTTGTCCGTCCGTATGTCCATCTGTCTGCTAAGACCTGTTATTACTGGAAAGTGTGAAGGTCTCTACTTGAAATATTATAAACCATATTCTCAGATCTACAATCCTTTATGCCACAAAAAACGTACATTTCTACTCCGAAGGGAATCAAAATTTATAGGGTATTTTCCTGTGACCTAGAACTATGAAATTTGGAAAGTAATGCAATCATAAGCCGCTATTACACTATAAAATTCATTTGTGAAATATCATTTAAAAGAAATATTTGATTAAAAATTTGACAGTCTAATATACATTATTTTATAAAATACTTCTTTTAAAAAAGATCTTTTATAAAAAGTAATGCCAAGCTATTATATTTGTTAAGAGATTTGACAGTTCCAAAACAACAGAAAAAATATGGCGCAAGAGAAGTTTAAAAATTAGGCAAAGAAGTCCTTTTACTCTGGGTGCTTGCTCACCAAGAGATAGAAGGCAGTGAAAAAGCAAACGATCTAGCTAGAAAAGGAGCGAACACTCCACTAACAGAACCAGAACCGTTCTGCTTTCAAAGTGGAAACCAACTTAAAGAGAAACTCAAGAACCTGGAAAACTCTATCCGTAACCTGGAATGGGAATCATCCAACAGTCTAAGACCCTCGAAAAAAGTTCTCAGAACTTAAGATCGAGGAAAATCAAAGATTTTGCTTGATTTAAGTAAGAACAATCTTCGGATTGTAACGGAGTTTCTGTCAGGAAACTGTCTCTTCAACGAATACCTCAATAGATTGAAGCTGAGCCACACCAGCGAATGCAGATTTTGTAGGGAAAATGGAAAAACACCAGAACACTTCATCACTGAGTGGCACTGAGACGACAACCGTTCGTGCCATAAACTTTGATACGGGTGATGTTGGAGACGGAAAGCTGGCCTCTGTGGAGCCGCCTCATATACCGGTCATATACTGGCTTTTGTTAAAGCTTTGAGACTGTATGATGAGTTATAACTCGTTATAACTCAAGAAAGGGAAACACACAATTGATCTGTAAGGTCGCGGTGATTAACCCTCCTCCTAAACCTTCTACATTCATTCAAGAAAAGTTTGATTGGTGCGTTTCACCAACAAATTTATTAATATATGAATACGAATGATGTGAAATATAGTACAACCAGAAGCATCCCGAATCCAAAATTAAAAGATTGGACGTATATAAAATTAAAGGTGGCGATATAAGGACAGCGAAAATTGTATGGATTAACCCAATACTTATCAGAGAAAATGAAGATAAAGCGAGACTTAACTGTATCACTTTTGATGATAATCTTTAGTGAAATAGAGAAATTGTTTCTCTTGCTGTCAAGAACTGTACTATACAGGGC
>NW_022146904.1:0-6483 GCF_002938485.1 Sitophilus oryzae | reverse complement strand
AATAATATTTCTTAATACTAAGGTTTCCCTGTTTGGCCTCATGTCGGTAACGCTAAATTCCAGCTAACCATAAACCAACTGTCGCCCTGACAAATAAAATGTGTTCTGTCGTTTCTTCTTCAAATTGACAAAATATTTTATTGATCTTTATTAAAAAAAGGTTGATTGAATTTGGGTAAAATATATAGATTATTAAACCTTTATTATAGAGAGCCAAAAATGATCTTTTATATAAAAAATAAACCAAACCTTGAAGTGGTAATTCTGAATTCGCCCCCTTCTTCTTCTTAAGGTGCCGTGCAGATTCCTGCGTAGGCGTTCATCTTTTTCTTCCTTATCAGATGGTTCTATTAATTGCAGCGACTTGGAGTACTCTGAAGTCATGTATGCCTGTCCAATGACGAACATTTTTCTCAGCCAGGATAGCTTCCTTCGGCCTATTCCTCTTTTGCCCCCCTCTATTTTACCCTGGAGAATCACACGCTGAAAGTGATAGCGTTCTCCAGGTAGTATGTGTCCCAAATATGCTATTTTCTTCTTATTGATGATTTCGAAGAGTTCACGTTCTTCTAGACCAGCTCTTTTGAGAATGTCTTCATTCCTCACACGGTCGACTGCCAGGGTACTCTTAGCATTCGTCGTAGGGTCCACATTTCGAAGGCTTCAATTCGGTTTATTGTTGCTGCCTTCAGTGTCCATGCTTCCACACCATATAACAAAATGGACCAGACATAGCACCTCACCATTCTGTATCTAAGGCCGAAGTTCAAGTTCCTATCTGTGAGAAATCTTCGAAGTTTCAGAAAAGCAGATCTTGCTTGTTCGATCCTGCATTTGATCTCCTGATCTAGATCCCATGTTTTGTTAACCATGCATCCCAAATATCTAAATTGTGTGATCTGCTTCATGACCTCTCAATTTAATTAAATTCTGGTGTTCGGAATGTTGTTTCTGCTAACAGCCATAAATTTAGTTTTTGCAGAATTTATGTTTAAAATAGGTAAATCATCAATGCAATTTTATTAATCATTTTCCAAGAAGAATATATTAATTTTTTTTAAAACAATGCTATGTTTGGTATTTAGTTAACTACATTTTTTTATATAACTTTCACTAAATTAGAGAGTGAAACTCATAAAATATATCAATAACAACAACTAAATTACTAAATCTAAATGCATTTGAATTGCTTTCTGAACGTGTACTTAAATTTTTTAACCCTAATTTTATGCTAAACTTAATGGGTATATCGTAGCAAAAAGGGAAAATATATTTCAGCACAAACAAATCAATATAATATTAAGTATCTATCCAAAATAATTATCCAATATATTTTACGACCATTATGTACTTCTTGGTTTTTTTAGTATTTTGTTTTTTACTCGTATATTGTTAAATTTAATTTCCATCAAGCACGAGTTGGGTAGAAAATAACACACCCCATTAATTTAAAAATTAGAACTCCGCAAAATAGGGTCTTCTTTAAGCGCTTTTGAAGGAGCAAAAATAAATATGTTATTTTTCATTGCTAAAAATAAAAAAGTAAGAAATACTTTTTTTTCAATAACTTTTAATTAGGTTCAGGATATATTTTCCGGCTTTTTTCGGTACTACGATAACACGCAACTAAATTAAGCAAATAAAACCAAGCCAGCTGAAAGTTAGTACTGACAGATGTTTGACAAAGTACTGTTAAGTGTCCAATAGATGGCACGGCATGAGCCTTTGATCTGTTAAGATATTCTTTTCTGCTTAATAATATTCGACACATTTCGCACCTCAATAATTCAAAATGGTTTATTATTTTTCGGTGGCCTAGTTTACGTAGTAAAAAAATAATATATACAATAGGGAACAAAGGAAGCCAGCGTTAGTTAGTTCTAAGAGCGTTCTAGTTGGAAATACGAAATAAATTAATTTTTCTTATATTTTTTTTCTTCCTACTAATGGATATCTGAAATAAATGTATCCTTTTAAACTAAAAAATAATATGAAAATTTTCATATAATATAAACAACGATGACAAAATTTGATATACATATAAACTAGACTATTATTTAATAAAATCTTCTAAATGTATTTTTTGTAAGGTAGTGAAATTTAGAAAGAGGTTTTGGTTTATATTAGAGTAAAATCCCAGAGCGATCAGACATAACTTATTTTCACAAGGATGAAACCTCTCAAAGATGAAAAGGCTCTCAGTAGTGCTCTCATGTGCTTTGAATACCGGCGTACTTGTGGGGTTCGCCCTGTGACACCTTGGCAGATACCAAGTAAGAAAGGTAACTAAAAGAAATAAATGAACTTTACCTATTTTTACATGTCTGATTTTTACATTTGTCATTAAGACAGCTATTATAAAGTTATATTTAATCAATCAGACAGATTGTGACGGCCAAACGTTTTCTAAACACAACAATTGTTTTGCCGTGACTATAAGCGGGGGAGAACTATGCGTTTCCGAGTAAAGTGTTTAAATATTTTAATAACGTCAAACTTACTGCTTTCGATTTAATATTTTTGCATTTCTATTTAAATAAGATTAGTTGTAAAAGTTAAAATAATACATACTTATGGAGCCGATCGGCCGACTATTTGATTGCATCTGAGTGCGGCTTCATAAGAATTATATTGGTTACAAATTTGCAACTAAATAGTCGGCCGACTAAGAATTGTATGTCACCCCCAGGGTTATTTTCCAATAGTTTCTTTTACTTACAGTATCCAAACTATTTAAAAACGTAAATGAGAGAATTCAAGGTGTCTTGTTTTTCAAATTAATATTTTTTTTTAGAAAATATGCGATAATTGTTTTGAGTACTTGATATGCAATAAATTAATTTACTTTAATAATTATTAATTATTACTTTAATAAAAAAGCTTATCTTATTTAAATAGAGATGCAAAAATATTAAATCGAAAGCAGTAAGTATTTTTAAAATATTTAAATAATTTACGTCATTACAATCTGTCTGACTGATTAAATATAACTTTATAATAGCTATCTTAATAACATATGTAAAAATCAGACATGTAAAAATAAGTAAAGTTCATTTATTCATTTTTGTTACCATCATATGAAGGAATTAAAGCATTTTATTTCATCTCTCACCTGGTATCTGCTAAGGTGTCACAGGACGAACCCCACAAACACGCCGGTATTCAAAGCACATGAGAGCACTACCACAAAACACATACACAAGAAGAAGTGCGAGCGCCTTGCTAAATATTGGAAAGTGAAATTGACGTTTAAATTTGGCACTGTTGACAAGTCTACTGCTACTAGCGCCCCCAATTTCGCTTGTAGGAACTACGGACTAAATTGTCACGCATGACGGGAAGTTTAAAAAAATAGAAAATTTTATTTCTTCATTTATTTTTAATTATGACATACACAAAAACACAAAAAATACACCATTTTTTTAAAATATGTTTAATATCAATATCAAATATATAACAGAAATTAATTTCACCACAATAAATTAATAAAATTAAAAGAATAATGTTACAAGTAGATCAAGAGACAAAATTAATTATAACAAAACTGAAAAAAATGGCGTCATAGATGGCTTAGATAAAAAAAAGATATATCATAATTTTGAAAGTAAAATTATATGGGAAATGTCTTCGATCATCATTTTTAAGCCAACTGGACGATTATTTCAAACATACAAGCTGAGTTCGTTCATAGTGCTCTGAGAAATCTAGATAAACAAAGAATGATAAATTAAAAGTATTCCAGGGGAAAAGAGAGGAAAAACCTGTATCGTCTCTGATATCTGTCAGGGTATTGTTGAAAGTGTCATCTTTTTGCTAGAAGTTTTCAGGTCGATCAAAAAGATGACATTTACAACAATACTTTGCTGTAACTTTCACAAATATCAGAGAGAGTACATACAGGTATTGCCTCTCTTTTCCTCTGGGATGCTTTATATCTGTTGTTCTTTGTTTATCTATATTTCTCAGAGCATAATGCCGAACACGACTACAGTATATAATAATTTCAATATCCGAAGTGGAAAGAAAAAAGATCACCTTTCTGTTTTGTACTATGGTCCCTTTCTTCCGATGGCTCATCTCGTTGATATTTAGGAAGGATAAATAGGAAGGAAAATATAAAATTCAATTTGATTTGATGATCCTTTTCTGTCACCTAAAATCAGGAGAACGACAATGAGCATGTTAAGATGAAAAAAAAATTATCAACACTTACCTACACGTTAGTCCGAGGAGTTTTATTAAAAACCTATATATTTGCCTAAATAATTTATGTATTAAATTTGCAAAGCAAAATGCAGCGTGTAAACAAAAGAAATAAAATGGCGACAAGTCAACGTCAACGACCCGACAAGGAGAAAAGTGGTGTTCGAATAACAAATTATGGGTCACCAAAAATTGTTTTTGTCTCCTTTCAACGCACACTTTAGAAAGAAAAAGAGATGAACTGGAATACTGAAAGAACGTCAAGGTTTTATCTGTCACTCTTGTCAATAATTTATCGGTAAGGAAGATTCCTAGAAAATCGCTTGTAGTCAAGTTTTCAACCATTTTCAACCATTGTCAACCTTGTAGTCAAGTTTTCAACCAGTTCTCCCATAAGAAGTGTCATCCACCTGAGCACTACTGAGAGCCTAAGGTTTCATCCTTGTGAAAATAAGTTAGGGCCCGTATTCTGTAACTTTGACATAAAAACGTTACGCTTTCAAAGCGGTGAGCGCAAGTATTCGATCAGCGAAACGCAAGGCAGTTGATTTTGGTATTCTCGTTGCCATGTGAATCGTGTTCTGGATACGCGTTGAGCACATATTGGCAACATCACAATTTCTAATGTAGGTAATAGTCAAAAGTTGATAACTGACGGATGTAACAATGAAAAATGTGAATGTTACGTGAATTTTATAACCTATTGTTGAGTTATGTCAAGCTATTTTTCTATGGATATGTCATTATTCTTATTATACGAGGGAAGCGTTGAAGACGCTTATCAGCATTTTTGATGTTTTGAACAATATTTATAGCTGCCAAGTTGTAAATTATCAATTACTTATTGAGGAATTTATAGAAGAAGTAGTAATTTTCACTAAAGAGCAAGATAACGCACAAATTCACAATTTTTTCGATTTTCACTGACAGTTCGACAAGCAAAACGATCCTTTAAGGCAACCGTTTTCAAAGCGCTCAGCGTAATCAGTAAAGACGCTAAGCGCGTGAGATGAGAATACCGGAATCGTTAATTAAGTGCGCGCTCAGCGAAAATTACGCTGAGTGTGTAAAAGCGCTTAGCTTCGATCTGTGATCTTGGACTATACAATCAGATGTAAAAAAGCAACGGAAACATTTTTGGTCAAGTTTGAAATATGTTATATTTTTTATTTTTAGCTCTATTTCCTTGATTTTTCAGGATACTGTATATAAATATATCAACTTTAATTCGTAAACTAAGTTTATTATAAACTTTATTACTTGACTTAGTATACAAGCTTATGCAATTAGTGGTTTTTTATCCTATCTTTAAAACACCCTGTGCGATAATTTTGTGAGCAAATTTTCCTAAAACATTATTTTTCAGTCAGAATATTTTAGCCTCCTGAATATTTTGTTTTTTGACTCATGTCAATACATGCCTTGGTTAATTTTTAAGAGCAAAATGAACTTGCCACAGAAATTTTGCAATTTATTCAATTATCGTTACTTTTTGATGTTATTCTTCATAATGACGAGGTTTGGTGATTATTATTGTGTATGATTGAATATGGTACTTAGTGTAGTAGATTGTGCAAAAAGCATTGATCTTGTTGAAGATGGCCGAAATTATGAATTATCTCTTGATCCTTGAAGAAGATTGGGAAAACATAACACAATATATTTGCAGCCTCATTAACAGTAGGAACCGACGTCTAAAGACAGTTATAGCAGCAGCCGAGAGAGGTAATACAAAGTACTAGAGTATTTCTTACAAGTTTTTTGTTTGTTTGTACACTTAGTTATTACAGTTATTTTTTTTTAATATACTTAGTTCTGTTAGTGTTACTAATATTTATTAAAACCAAGCCTGTATCGACACTTTTTAACATTTTTTAAATTTTAATATAAAATTCTAATCATTGTCGATACGACATTACGACAATAGTCACCATCTCATGATACTAAAAAAGAACATCATAAAGTAATGATAGTTGAACAAATTGCAAATTGTGGGTGGTAAGTTCATTTCGCTCTTAAAAATTAACCAAGGCATATGTTGACATAAATCAAAAAACAAAATACTCAGGAGGTACGGTTCTGGTCGAAAAGTAATCTTTAATAAATGTTAAATCGGCCGAGAGAAATCTCTGGAAATTATTTTCAAGTTCGAAAAATGTCCACTAAGGGGCGTATCTGAGGAGGCGATGACCAATCAGAAAGAGGGATTTTCCTCAAAAATATACACGTAAAGAGGTATTTTAAATATTGCTTTAGTAACCAATGGAAAATTTGTATTAT
>NW_022146903.1:50552-57195 GCF_002938485.1 Sitophilus oryzae | reverse complement strand
ACTTGACCGTTTTTTTAAATAAAAAATATTGTAATATTTGAGGGGTGGTTTCACCCTCTTGGAATTGGAATTTCTAAAAATCCCTTCTTACCGAACCTCTACACCCTAGAATCAACATGTATGCCAAAATTGAGCTTCTTTGTTGAGTGGTTTGAGCAGGATCGGGATTAATCAGTATGTCAGCCATTTAAGGATTTTATATATTAGTATAGATTTATATCCTAAAAATTATATTTACCAAGATACATATCAAAAATAGGTGTACATTAATCAAAGGCGTTTGACAGAAAAACTTGCCAAATTCTAAGCTCGCCAAAAAACCCAGTTTGCTTCAAAGGGCAACTACCTGGTAATTCCTATCGATCGACCTCCCTCTGAAACCACTGGCCCAGTGAATTGATTCACGGCAAAAAGGGATGAGTCGATACCAGCAAACTATCGATACTTATTTATTTCACTCGTATCGCAAAAAGTATTAATAACATTTAAAGTACTAATAAAAGGTATCGATACTTACTGGTATCAATTATCAACTATTAAAATAAAAAATAAAGTTAAAATATATCTTAGTAACTAAATAAAGTCGAAAAACATTTCAATCGATGTATAAACAAAACTATAGAGAACAAATGTTGACTAGGACCAAAAGCAAAAGTATGGTTTTAATGTAAAAAATACGAAAAAATGTTAGTGTCTTCTTCAAAAGCGAATATCGCCAAAAAATAAAGCTATTGAGATTTGAGAAACAACTATTGAGAAACAAAAAACGAACTATCGTGAGAACATACTCCACAGGGTGTTTCAAACTTTCATCAAAATATCAACATTTTGTTTTTTCTCGTATAAATTGACACATGGCAGGTTTCATTTTTAATTTAGGAAAATATATTAAAAATTCACATAATTTAACTCCAATTTTTTTTAAAAAATCAACCAAATCGGTCACATAGATCACAATATACCCTGCTGGCAAGCGAAACCTTGGGTCGGACGCTAGATTCCATGCGCTTGGGAAAATACTTGCCTTCTGTCTTTATTCAGTACATGTTATTTTGCTAAGGGTGTTGACTAGTAATGAGTTGTTATTTAACTATCTGTTATTTTATAACAATTACTTAGAAATAACATAACGCAACCGTTACTACTTCTAAAAAATAACAGATATAAAATAACGACACTTAGAGATCGACCGTTCGTGAAACGAAGTCGGCGCTCTGCACCACCACGAAATTCGATGCTGCTCAAAGCAATTCTAAAAAACAACTGGTATGGATGGAAAACAAAAACATGTTATTTCGACAACCATCGATACAGGCGGCGAGATACAACGGACAACGGAGTGGGGAATGCGCTACGGCGCGGCGAACGTAGCTGCATCGATCGATGTTGGGCTTGCAACAGCTTAAAAATAATAGGATATAAAAGAAGCAGCTTTTTTGAAACATTTATGGGGATAACGCCTGGCGGTCGAGATAATCGGATTGGGAAAGTAACGCTGCTGCATCGGTCGATTGTCGATGGAGGCTCGCAAAGGGTTGGAGAATAACGTATAGAAAATAAGCAGTCATTTTAGATGCGTTGTTTTTTAACCTGTTACGAGCATAACAGGCGGCGGTCGAGATAATCGGATTGGGAAAGTAACGCT
Organism: Sitophilus oryzae; assembly: GCF_002938485.1. Classification (NCBI taxonomy): domain Eukaryota; kingdom Metazoa; phylum Arthropoda; class Insecta; order Coleoptera; family Curculionidae; genus Sitophilus; species Sitophilus oryzae. Next base: position 55,550 of record NW_022146903.1, on the reverse strand, counting down.
GCTGCATCGGTCGATTGTGGATGGAGGTTCGAAACAGGTTGGAGAATAGCGCATCAGTTGTTTTCGATACATTGTTTTTCAACCTGTTACGAGCATAACGAGCGGAGGTCGAGATATTATGGCGCTGTATGTTTCAGTACTTAGTTATTAAGTTTCAATATTTAGGTATTTAATATTATGAAAAATTTTCAGAATAAACAACTAAGTAGAAATTCCTTTGCAAATTTAAGTGTAAAATTAATTCGAACCCTAGTGTGTAGTTGGTTTACTTATAAAGAATATACTACACATTTTCTTATATTGCTATATTTTGACCGCAAATGGTAAAATCATAACTAAGAGCTTCTCGCCCGTCGAGTGAGATACACCCTGTATACTGCTACGCAATTCTGGCAGATCGAGGGGCAGGGCGTAGGTAGATCGGAATGTATAGGTATAGACGAGTGGCGGCATTTTGGTTTTTTTATATCGCAATTTGTAAACAGCGCTTATTTGTAAACAACCACCGTTTTTAGAGGTATTTTAGATAACAATCGATATTTAGAAATGTTTTGGCCTCACCGAGCCTACCGAGCACGTCATTGTTGCAACTTACGCTGCGTCAATACGCCTGGCACGGTGACCGCCCTCATACTCTTTCAGATATTTAGCAATAAAATAAAAAGAAACCTATTATTTTAAGCTGTTATTTTAAGCTGTTTTTTATAAATAACTATAAAGTTATTATTAATTTATTTAACTGTTAAGTTTCAACTGTTATCTAAAAATAACGGTTTGCCCATCACTACTGTTGACCGTACTTTTTTTCGTACAAGCGAATATCGGCACCCAAGACCAGAAATGCCAGCTAGTATAAAACTTTAAAAATACATTTTAAGGTGCCCGTTTTCGTACCGATGAGTGTAGATTGTAGATATCGAAAAAAATATCAACATAAAAAATGCATTGACATCGAAACACAATTATCGATATTTTTAAATAATGTCTATATCTTTGCTTAGCGGACCATTTCTTGAAGAAGAGACTTCTGCTTTTGAAATAATAGTGGTATTTACTGAAATAACATTATTATTTTTGTTATTCTGTTGTTTGTTGAGTTTCTTCTAGTGGTAAAAAATCGAAGTAATTTCAGAAGTATCGATACTTTATTTGTATAGGTATAGAACCATCTCTAGCAAAGCATAATATTAAATCGACCCTACTCTATATAGAGTAAACGTAAGATAAATGCAGACGATGTTTGATAGGTTCAGGTCATGTAAAGCGGTATTAAGATGAGTTCAATCACATTAACGCTAATAGGATTTGAAAAATATACAAAACTCGTTTGTGCAGATTTTATTGCAAGCATTAAAATTTATTTTATGTGATTTTTTATTGAAGTGATTAAAGAAATGAGATATTTTATAGAAGAATTTTTAAAATATGAAAAATCATGAACCTGGAAGAATCAACCAGAATATAAAATATTTTTATTTTACTTTTAAATTATTTCAGAATATACAGCGTTTCTCACCGTAGCCGTTCGTTAGAAGTTTTTGAAGTTAGAAAAACTTGAAGTTTGAAATTTTGAGACTTAGGGTTATTTAAAATTTCCTTTCATTTAAAAATATTTTCAAGGTCATACTACTACAAGGACACTAAGGTCAGTACATATATTATTTCGTATATTTTCATTTTATTGATTTTATGGAAGCACTGTTCATTAAAATGTTGTATCCTATGTTAGAGGGCTTGTTTCTATCTACAATTTCTTGTCTCACAATGTACCGTTTTGTGTACAGGGAAGGGTTCATAGTTTCATAGTTGTCGATTTTTCGAAAAGAAATCCAGTACATGTATATTATTTAGTATATTTTTCATTTTATTGATTTTACGCCGACTCTGTTCATTTAAAGCTGTTGTATCCTATGTTTACATAAGGCTTGTTTCTTTCTACAATTTCTGTCTCACAATGGCCGTTTGTGTCGGGGAAGGGATCATAACCGCAGTTGTCGATTTTTCGAAAATCAGTACATGCCCTCTTATTTCATATATTTTCATTTTATTGATTTTATGGAAAGAACTGTTCATTAAATTGTTATATCCTATGTTATAGGGCTTGTTTCTCTCTACAATTCCTTGTTTCACAATATACCGTTTGTGTCCGGGAAGGCTTCATAGTTTCATAGTTGTCAAAATATAGGTATGTTTCTGAGAAAATAAAAATCGATGACGTCATTATATCAATTTCTAAATATGGAGAAATATGCAAATTTGGCTTAAAAGACACTTTATTTAGTCCCATTTAAAAACCTCTTTTCAGATTTTTTTATTATTTTTCGTTTTCTCAAAATAGAGGTGAGACATCGATTTCCGCTCACCCTGTACAGTTAAATGTCCAAACTTGTTGTTGAAAAACGCTACAACTGTTTAAAACTGTAAAACGAACAAAACGAGAATTCGCAACCAAAACAAGCGCTTAAAATTTCGTGTTAATTTTTCCACTTTCCGTCTAACGGAAGCCATAGCGTGACAAGGGATGATTTATTCTGGTATATTATGCTAGGCAAAAAAAATAGAGGAATAACTACATAAAAATTGGCAATTTATGACTCTTGTTCGACCATTACAAATTAAACACGTCAAGCCGTCCGCCAAGTTTATTTTCTTGTCAGACATGTCTAACAAGAAAATGCTGATGGACGTGAGAAATTTCAGATGACGTACAACCATAAATAAAAGACTTAGAATAGTATAATATAAATGGATAGATACTTCCAAAAATATATAATAACTAGCGTGTACCCGTGACTTTGTTCACGTCGAATTAATCCGTCATCCGGACGGAGCATACGCGACTCATGTGAAATTGATCATATATAAACTCATGGTGCTTGCTCGAAGTCGCGGACGGTCCGTCGCAGACACTCCGCTCCATCTGAAAGGGCTGTGGGTCTGTTGCGTTGACATATCGACAAAATAGAAGGTCGTAAAATATTAAAATTTTTAAAAAAATATTTCATCTCTTTATATAGGGTGATTAAAAGTGATAGTATTTTAGACGTTTACGGAAAACTGGTGATAGAATAATGGAAATTAAATGGAACACACGGTATATTATTGCATTTTTTGAAAATACTTTCATATCTCATAATATTTCACATTTGACTCTTTTTTTATCACCTTGTGATTTTATAGAGAGAAGTTTGCCTTTATTTTTATAATATTCTTCGTATAAATGACAGTTTCTAAAAAATAATTACATATTTTAAAAGCGTTTTTTACTTTTTTATTTTTAGTAAATTATCTTGCTATATTAAAAATGGATGACTTTCTGCAGAAAAGCAGATATTAACTTTTTCGTAAAACGAAAGAGCAAATATCCTTAGCGTTGTCACAAAGCATTTTATCTCTGAAAGCCATCTTAAAACTAAAAGCTTTTCTAGTATTTTGTTATCTGATATACAACCAAACATACTTAGCAAATACGCTCTTGCTTTACGAACTTAGCTATTCATGCAAAGAATATAATATGAAAACTTTTTTTAGAAAATATTTTTTTTCGTATGTACATTTCTAAAATACTATAAAAACTACTAAAATACTTGATGAAACATCTAGACCCTTAAATGTTCGAACATAAAGATAATTTAAGAAAGGACGAAGGGGGGACACGGGGCACAGAGTAGATTTTAACAACGCAAAAATTATTATGAAAGAAGCGATAGCCTCTAAACGAAAAAAAATGGCGCCGGGAAGCACGTATAGCTGCCCATACTAAAATATGTTAATAAAAAGTTGGTAGGCAGTTCTTTTAGTTTCAAAGTAAAGGAATTTTTCCAATTTTTTTTACCTCAAAAACTGCGAATTTGACTGATTTTGATGTTTTTACAAATTTTGTTGCAAATATTATTCCTAATCTTAAATTGAAAACCGCGTTTCGCTAGGTACTGTAATATTGGAGTTACGATTTTTTTAAATTTTTAACCCCCTCCCCTACCCCCTTACCAACCCCCCACCCCCACCAAAAACTAATGGCGAGATTCTCGGGTGCCACAGTATTTTTGTATCAAATTTGGTTAAAATCGGTTTAGCGGTTTTTGAGTTATCGTGTTACAGACGGAGAGACAGACAGAGAGACACCATGAAAATATTTTGTATTTAGGTCATTTATGACCCAAATAACTCATTTTGAGTGAAATTAAAAAAAACTTTTTTTTGCCGATCTTAATAGCCTACCATACCTGTTGGTATGGACGGGTAATAAAAGAGGCTTTTTTAATGCAGTCTAACAAAAAGAAATGTATTGCTCAGGCATTTATATAGAGGTTAGTAATGTATGGCCGTAACCAACATGACATACAGGCTAGAGACATCGATTTGTGACGTCACCGCACTAGTCGGCTTTTGTATTGTGCCATATGGTACTGCATATAGTTTTTGCATAAATAATGGTATTTATTGATAGTTTTGCAAGATATAAATATGAAAAATATTATACAGAAAGGTATTAAAAAATAACATTAACTTTTTATCGCGTTAAAGTAATTGAATAGCATTAAAATTTAGATCTAAAGCACGAATATTAATATGAAATAAACTACAGCACAAGATGAACAAAATAAAATCTAGATAATAAAAAGCGTGTCCTAAAATTGCGTTAGCGAGTATTAATTAATTAGTAATAATATACCTTGTGATAAAAAGTTTCCAAATATTAAAAAAATTGAAAACTATACGTTTATCGACAAGTTAAGAAAATGTATTGTATATGATAACGGCAGAATACATTTTAAAGTTTAATTAAAAATAATTGTAAACATTTGCCTAACATATTTAAAAAATGTGGATATCAGATAGAATTAACTATTAACATTAATTAATTTGTAGTTCGATGTTCATCAAGTAACCATCTCCATAAATCGTAAATAAAAAGATAAAGATATAATTTTTTTATATATAAAATACTGAAATAAAGTACAAATTCATTTAATTTCTTTAAAATATATTGCCATT
>NW_022146903.1:32237-50019 GCF_002938485.1 Sitophilus oryzae | reverse complement strand
ACTGTATATTGTAAAAAAAACATAACTTATTGCGGCTAGTCCATCGAACATTTAATTTAGTTCATTATAATTAATTAATCAAGTAATCAATAGTTATATCATTCATGATTTTGTTACATATTTTTCATTGTTTTGTATTGTGCTATTCACAACATGACTGAATATGATACACACTTTGTGTGCGGGTAGAATAGTTTACTATATCAGCTCTTTTACGCATACATTTACTTATTTTACTTTTAGATATCAGATAGCCCTGTTACTAATAAGATATTTTTTCTATGTTTTAGTAAATATACAGGGTGGTCCGAACTGTATTCCGGAAACTTGGGCAGTATATTAATAAATAAAATTATAAAAATAAGTAAAAAAGTTTGTATAAATGTATGTCCTAAAATGCTTTGTTTCGGAGATACAGGGCGTAGAAGTTTCATTTTTATTTCGATTTTTTCCAAATTATTTATGACGTAACGTCAATATTTTATTTGGATGAAAATTAGTGTCTGGGAGTCTTTTGATATGATTAATTTGGGGATTTTGATGTCAATATGACTCCTACTTGTAGAGGGCACCACCTACATATTTTTTAACTGGTTTGAACAGTAACAACTTTTTGTCCGTACCTGTATAAAACTAGTGATTAATAAATATACATTTACAGCGCTTTCAGATGGAGCGGAGCGTCCGCGACGGACCGTCCGCGACTTCGAGCAAGTACCATGAGCGAGGGGTGTCTCACTATTGGAATTACATGTACATTTTCTTGGCAATCGCTGGCAGTCATTGGCAGTCTTATGGCAGTCGCCTATAATAATTACATGGCAGTCATAGGCAGTCTTCTTCATAGTCATTGGCAGTCGCTTAGCACTGGAAGGATATTTTGGCAGTACGTGTACATTTTTTACCCTAGTGAGACACCCCTCGACCATGAGCTTATATGAACAATTTCACATGGGTCGCGTATGCTCCGTCCGGATGAGCTATCTTGACAAAACGGTCCGCTCCATCTGAAGGCGCTGTTACGACGTTTTTTACGTTTCTCTTGGTCAAAATCGCTACGAGTAATGGTTCTCGAGATATTTTGATAAAGACAATATATATTTATAATATATAATATATTAATAATTTAAAAAAATAAAAATTTCCCGAATTTATTATTTCAGTCAAATAACTATCCTACTCAACGTGTTTATTTTTGTCAATAATGACATGTATTGACTATTTCCATTCTAAATATCTTGAGAACGGTTACTTGTAGCAATTTTTACCAAGAGACATTTTTTACGTAAAAAGTCACGGTAAATGTATTTTTTTACTTAGTACTTTTGTACCGGTACTGACGAAAAGTTATTACCCTTTAAAACAGTTAAAAGAAATGTAGATGGCGCCACCTACAAATAGGAGTTATATTGACATCAAAATTAAATTTCTCATGTCAAAAAACTCCTAGATACCCATTTTCATCCAAATATTGACGTTACTTCAGAAATTATTTGGATAAAATCTAAATAAAAATGAAACTTCTACACCCTGTATCTCCGAAACTAAGCATTTTAGGATATACATTTATAAGAACTTTTTTAGTTATTTTTATCTACAGAATATGCTGTCGAAGTTTCCGAAATATAGTTCGGACCGCCCTGTATATTTATAACTTTTCATGAGCATTGTTATCATATGATTATCTAAAATCTTAATTTTCATTGCATTAGTAGAATAATATTTTGAATTGAATTAACACAGTACTATATGATCGAAAACCTTTACTTTATATACCAGTTGTTAAAAACTATTTTTTTTAAATATTAATGGTTCATATTGAGATTACTAAAATGTTGGTAAAATAATAATAATAATAAAAATGGTAGAAGAAATTCAAATCTACTTTTATAAAATAATTTGTACTTTTTTTAATAAATGATATCTCGAGATCAGCTGAAGGGAGAAATAATCATCAATTTGTATTTCTAAGGCTACTACGACGCTGTTTGTTTTCGATCATACCGTATTTGTTAATGTAACGTGCAAAAAGTATTTTAAAATTCGTAAAAGAGCTGATAGACATCATGTTTTTCTATAGGTAATAAAAAATCAAATTGTAAAATCCCAAATTCAAGAAATTGAAAATATATTTGTCGAAATTTGTTTTTGAGCTACCCTGTACGTAACTGAATTAAAAACAATTCAGCTATTTTTAAAACTACCAGAAAATCAAATAGATTTCATAATAAACGTCTTTCTTTCTTTCTTTAATTAGCAAATATTAGATAAAAATATTTTATATCAATCTCTAACGTTTATTATGGAATCGGGAGTTATATCAAAAGTAAACTAAATCGCATAATAAATATAATATTAGAAAAAGGAAGCTAAATGTCAAAAAGTTAGAAGATTTATTAAATAAACCTAAAACTAAAGTTAATATTGTTTTCTTTATACACCCTGTTATTAAACACTCCTTAGCATGATTTGCTTTAGAAAACATATAAAGTAAATAATAAATAAAGTACGACCTCAGTAAACCATAGGTCAATTTATTAATATACTTTGTTATTTTGATTATTTGTTTATTAAACTGTTCCTACAAACAACAGAATATTATGTTTTGACAGAGGTAAGATAAAGAACTCCCTTAAGCCATCTGTTGGTCAAGTTATGATCTACAAGACAATCGATAAAATATACAAAAGCGCACTCTATCAGTCTCATGCTGGTGTTAGCAAACTTTAATCAATAAAATCCGGGAGTATACAGCTTGCTGTAAAGCTTTGAATCAATATTTAAATTAAATGATGGAAGTTTAAAATCATTAAGAAAGATGGACTTTTGAATGATATTTGGTAATGTACCGACAGATAGAATTGTTCTGACAAGCCAAACTTGAGAAAAATTGTCCACACGGCAAGGATAAAAGTTTATTTATTTATTTATTTATACTCTCTACAAACATAATATCAATAATTGTAATTACATACAGAGAGTTGAACACACTTAAGCTTAAAATTTACAAAAGAAAGAAAATAAACAGACATAAACAGATTTAAAAAACAACTAGTTAATAAATAAAAAAATATAACATGAAAAGGAGATAGGAACGTTACTAAAAATTAAAATGCCCCCTCAAATAGGGTGGTTAAGGCCGATTTTATAATACCTAGATGTCTACAATCAAAGGGACCCACTAGATTATCACATTTAGCTAGAAAACTGTTGCACTGGTCCAACATAATTCTAAATGGTGAACAATCTCCACACTCAGTAAAAAAGGGTTTAACATTATTCACTCTCAGTCTCACCTTAGGAACACATATGCTTATATAATTAATTAAGAATAAATCTTTATATTTAAGGTTGTTAGTTATACATATTCTTAAAATAGAGGACAATACCTTAGAACAGGTCTACAAGTTCGAATATTTGGGGTCCTGGATAGTTAACACCTTGAACAACGACGTGGAAATAAAAACCAGAATAGAACAAGCGAGAAATGCATTTTTAAAAATGAAGAACGCCTTCCAGAACCCCAGATTGGACCTAGAGTTGAGAACTAGGCTCGTTAAGTGTTATGTTTGGTCAATCCTATTATACGGAGCAGAAACATGGACACTGAAAGTTCAAGAGATGAATCGCCTCGAATCGTTCGAAACATGGATATATCGAAGAATGCTTAAAGAAGAATGCTTAAGAAAAACATCATACTTAGGGCATATATTGAGAAATGAAAAATACCACGTCTTACAATTGATAGTTAAGGGTAAAACTGAAGGAAATAGAGGTCTCGGCAGAAAGAAACTATCTTGGTTGAGAAACATCAGAAACTGGACTCACCTAACTTTTGAAGAACTTATAAGGAAAGCCGAGAATCGTGAAGATTTTGCCAATGTGATCGCCAACCTCCACGAAAGAGACGGCACGTAAAGAAGAAGAAGAAGTTATACACAAAATAAATAAGATTGCCTGTCTAATTCTTCTACTTTCTAGTGACACAAATCCAAAAGTATCGAGCATGCTTCTGTAGGAGATCATATATGGATATTGATGGTTTTTCCTGACATAGAGATATCTTCCCAAGTAGCATTTTCACGACTTGCGACCATATGTTTACTAAACACAACGTTGGATTAGTTACAAAAAATAGTTAGCTCCCTAACTTAGGTATTAAAATAAATGTAAACGTTGATGTAACGTTGTGCCGACGTTGAACTAGTACTACAACGAAGTAAAAGCGTCGGCGACGTCGAATAAACGTTGTCTTGTAACCTTTTTTGCTGAAGTGATCTTCAGGTGATTCGGACAACGTAGTTACAATGTTGGGCAATAAAGAGTTTTCCGACGTTACTTACAGGACCTATTCCAACGCTATGCAAACGTCGTCTGTTTTACTAATTCGAACGTTGTTTAGATTTCCTTATTCTTACGTTGGTAGGACGTCGAGCCACTACCTTTTTGCAACTGTATTGAACCATAACCTTAAATCTTAAATTTTCACTTCATTGTTCTGTTCAGTCAGACAGTTTTCAGTGCTGTTTTTGTTTTTATAAATAAAACTTCATTAAAATGGGACGTAAGAAAGGCACATATAAAACTAATTTTAAATATACATCGACATATTACCGATACTTTATCCACTCCCTCGTTTATTTAGAATATAGAGGGCGGCATAAGCTATACTCTAGGATGACTAAATTAGGCAATCTTGCGACTAGTATACCTACTACCTGTTAAGGCTGAACTCCGACTTTATTAGTCCAGTATGCGACTACTCGAACTACTCCATCTTAATCTCCAAAACAGCAAAGTGAAAGCCGCCATGTTGTTGAATAAGAAAATGTTTCTTTCCTAAAATAGCAATTTCTGCTTTTTGAATATATTAACTTGAAATATTTGACCCTAAACAACACGCGGAAACAATTTTTTCGACTGCGAATAAATTATTATTCCCATTTTATTAAAAAAAAATTCAAGAAATTTTTTAAAACTTCTTTTATTTTAAGGCCCATTAGTATTTTTCAAAGTAGAAACAATACATTTATCAATAAAGTTGTTTGCGTTTAACTTTTTTGCCTTGGGTAACGAGTTACAGAGTCGGTTAAAGTGTTTCAATAATTATGATCTTCAAACATCCTCTACACTTAAATACTTTTGTTTTCCTTTACTGCCATCTGGCATATGTCTCTAACTAAATCATAAAAATAATATTTTTACTATAATTATCCCAATTTAGGATAAAACGCGACTTACGCGCCATATTATTATAGTTTTACATTTCTGTGAATTAGGATTTTAAACAACGTTGCAGTTTGTACTAAATTAGGCTGTTAGCCAACGTCGGTATCCAACGTCGTTTCGACCCAAAAATTATTCTCCAAACTAGTGCAGACTAGGGTTGGCACGAGGTTGTGCCGACGTTGTTCCCCGACGCGACGTTTGGTCGCGTGACACAACGTTGCCCCGACGTCCAAATGCTGCTTGGGTTAGGAATCTCTTTTGAACTTTTTCTATTTGGTTATTATTTACATAAGCTTCCGGGAACCACACTACAGAAGCATACTCGAGATGTGGTCTCACTAACGCATTATACAACTTTACTATGCTCGATATATTGACAAAATTCTTTGAATTTCCTTATAAAAAATCCTAGTACCCATCAGTATGTGCCTTCGCGTGAGAGTGGTGTAGAAGCATTTATCTTTATTTAGTGACATTCTATTAGTTATAAACCAAGCATTTACTGCATTTATATCTTCTTGCAGAAGAAGGCAATCCTCCTTTCCATGGACCGTCCAAAACATCTTCGTCAGCAAAAATTTAACATGATAAGTGTTTAACGCAACTTGGTAAATCGTTGATAAATATTGCTAACAGTAAGGGGCCCAAATTACTCCCTTGATGTACAACAAAGTCAAAAGCTCGGTCAAAAGTTTAGTTGTTACGAATGATTTTTATTAACAATGTGTGATTTCACTGGTCTCCTACTATTGGCAGCACATGCAATCCACGCTGCGCCGACAACTTGTCGTAAAATATACGAACAAAACATAGACACTTTGATCTTTACCGACTCGAGACGGGACATTGAAAAGTCTCAGAATTTTGAAACAAAACAAAAATTAGACAAAAATGACGCAGAAATATATCGAATTTGTCGCAATTTTGTCGTAAAACATGAATGTTTTTGTCTGGTCGTTGTTTTGTCTGCTTGGTCTGGACCCGGCATTAGATAAGAACTATCAGAAACAAACGGCCACGTTGATTAACATTACCCCTCCCGTACAATTTATAACTGTTCTTCTGTCCGGTTTTCACCAGCAAAACGAAATATTACCGACCGGAAGGACAAAACTAAAATAAAAAATCGCTCGACATACACAACGAAAGAAACCGATTAAATAAATCGCATCGGAAGTGGCACAGTCCGACTAGACGCCCCTTGGCGCTTACGAAATTAAACCGAGCTCTGCGCCTGGCTTTGCCTCTTTTTTGTTATAATTTCATTACGTGTAATGGGTCTGGTGCTATCACATTTGGCGAAAGCCTCCTCGCGGAGCTGAGGAGCGTTAAGGAGAATGTCGAATGGAAAAGAAGAATAGGAATTAAGAGACAATGTCTGGTGTCTCTTGTCTGTGTTTAATATTAAACAAGTTATTAGTATATACCTACTATTATTAAACAGCGTCTACACTATGCGAGAAACAATTCGAAACATGGCATGGTCGATTCTTAAAAGCGCCTGAAAACTACTCGTGAGGAGGCCGAGAGGGGATTTTTTAGCGTTTTTTTGTTGCCTCGTTCAATTTTGTTTTGTTTTGAGCTATTTCCAAAACGTGGCGGTATCTGAATCCGAGGCAAACGATTTTTTTTAATAAATCTCAGTGAAATAAGTAAAGCTAGACGTTTCTAAAATAGCTGTTGTTACGATGATATTTCGTTAATTATATCTCGTTTTATGTTATATTGTTTTATGTTATATATTCCACAGAATTAATATTTGATCACGCGTTTATTATATCTAGAGTAGATATTTAGGAACAAAACTTTTTACTTAAACTGCAGGAATATAATTACAATACCTATTTTTATGGTTTAATTTTGTTATAATTGTGACAAAACTTTCAAGATTTTGTCCGTTATCATGGTAGTGTGGCCTTTATATAATTATAATTAAAATAATTTTTTGAGCGGTAGGCAGAACTTGGATAATGAGAACACCGACTTTGCTTCTGATGAGTAATACTGGTAACATTATCAATATATTCGCTTGGGAATTGACCCGATCTCAACAAAAGTATAGTCCACGGACATTATTTAAAAGCAAACTCTTGTCTGTGTTTAATATTAAACAAGTTATTAGTATATACCTACTAGTAGTTACAGTTAATATTCGCTACGAGCAACCGTTATCAAGCTATTTAGAATGGAAATAGTCAACATGTCATTATTGTATATACATGTCATTATTGACAAAAAATAAACATATGTTGAGTAGATAGTTTGAGGGCAAGCGGGGTATAGGTAGGAAGAAGCTAGAGGTGTGTAGTTCGTGAACGAACTAGTTCCAATGAACTATTCCGACCCCGGAATGAAAGGAACTAGTTCCTGGTTTCTCAAAGGACTAGTTCCTCAGGACATATTCCGGGATCGAGACTGTGTCCGATATAGAATAATATGCGACGGCGACGGATCGGCTAACGCGCGTAGCCCGATGGTAGGCAGGAGTGGGGAGTGCCAGCCGTACGTTATCGGATCCGGACCTAGAGGAACTAAACTAAATAAAAGACTAGTTTACGTACGAACGGATAGGGCCAGAGCGATCGATGCTAGGCAGGAGTGGGGAGTGCCAGCCGTATGCCGTATGTTATCGGATCCGGACCTAAAGGAACTAGAGGAACTAAATAAAAGACTAGTTTTTACTAAGGTTTTTACGTATGGATCAGCCAGCGTGATTGATGCTAGGCAGGCGTCGGGAGTGTCAGGCGTATGTTATCGGATCCGGACATAGAGGAACGATTAATAGACTAGTTCACGGGAATCTGTTGAGTCGGCAGATCCGAGATATAATACAAGGCGACGACGATGGATTCGGCCTTGTCTATTGCCGCAGCCGGCGCGGCGTAATTACCACAGAAAATTGTCGTGGATACTGTTTTTGATTTTTACTTTGTTTTTTAAATATTTTATGGGAATGTTTCACTTTAGGTCCCTAAAATTAAGAAATATCTTATAAAACGAAGTAGATATTCTGAATTTTTAGACAAAAACAAAAAGCTTGAAGTGAGGAAAAATGCAATTTTTCGTAAAATTTTTGTAATATTTGCTCCAATTGATTTGTGATATAGTTTTTTAAATTCTGATTTGAGTTTTTTTTTTATCTGCTATAAAACTTACCTATATGTTTTTAACATACACAATTACACGTCTCGTTATATCTCGGTACATTATAAAAATTATACAGATCATACTGTGAATAGTTCTGACTGACAACGAAACGCATTAGGAAGCAAGGGGGATGTCAGTGTTAGTCGGGAACTATTGTGAACTAAAGACCTAGTTCAGGGAACTATTCCTCTGGAGGAACTAGAACTAAAGAACTAGTTCCTCCCAAGGAACTAGAATTCCCACCTCTAGAAGAAGCATTCATGGTTGAAAAACATCAGAGATTGGACGGGTATGGATGCACACTCGTTATTTCGAGCTGCCCAACATCGCCAGATGTTCGCCGAGATTGTTGCCAACCTTCAATGAACAATGAAGATGATACTCTGAGAAGAAGAAGAGTAGATAGTTACGTATTTGACTGAAATGATAAATTTGGTTTGGTTTGTTTTTTAAAAAAATAAAAAACTTTTTATTTTTTTATATTAATCATAAATTTTTCTTCGAAAATATTGATGATAAAACTGTTTCTCTTGAACTTTTGGCATAAAAACATATCAAATTTATTATTTCAGTCTGATAACTATTTAGTTAACGTGTTTAATTTATGCCAATGATGACAGGTACTGGTGACAGATTTCAATTTTCAAGAGACTTTTTTTACATAAAAAACGCCGTAAATGCATATTTTTTTACTCGGTTGTTTTATACAGGTACAGACGAGAAGTTATTACTCTTCAAACGAGTTAAAAAATATGTAGGTGCCGCCCTCTACAAGCAGGAGTCATATTGACATCAAAATAAAATTTCTCATGTCAAAAAACTCCCAGACACCAATTTTCATCCAAATATTCACGTTATTTCAGAAATTATTTGGAAAAAATGAAATTAAAAATGAAATTTCTACACCCTGTATCTCCGAAACTAAGCCATTTTATGATATACATTTATACAATCTTTTTTACTTATTTTTATCTGCAGAATATGCTACCGAAGTTTCCGGAATACAGTTTGGACCACCCTGTACCCATATTTATTATCGAAAAATGAAATATGTTATTAGGTGACAATTATTTATTTCAAAATCAAAACTTTATTTTTAACTTTTTTATCTCTTCGAATTCCCCAGCGTACCAAAATAACTCTTTTCGAAAAAAAAACACGGCATAAAGAAAAAAAAAAAGAATGAAATACTCTGACTTTTCTCGACGAAACTTTCAACCAAAGTTCCCGACACTAAATTCCGGTAAATAAATTTTCCAATCGTTCCAGTTTTCCTTAAATATGCAGCGATAATTTCCGACCGATCCGACTCAAATGGATCGGAAAAATCGAATCTGGAGTTTCGAGGGGTTAGTTTTGTTGAAAATCTGGAGGAAAGTCGTCGCTCGCGCTGAGAGGCAGAGCGAGAAAATCGTGGAAAAGTTGGAGGTGAATATGGAGCAGAAGTGTCATTAAAAACTCGTTCCGGTAATGCTATAAATAAGTTGCAAAATGGATGTTTATTGCGTTAAGGTAGCCACACACATGCGGGTTTTCCTCAAGGCAAAACCACGCAGTTCAGGTCTTGAGACCTTAAAGATCTATGGTGTCCCTCTTTCTTCAGTTATAACTCTTCGTAGAGTAAAAAATTTCTATACCTGAAAAAAAATGCTTAACGTTTCGGAAAGTTTATCTCTTTCCGTCGTCGGAAGCAAAAAAAATTCAAAGAATAAAGAAAAAACTATTTAAAGTATTTAAATTCGAGAACACTTTAGTTTTTTAAAACAGATACGTCTACAAAAACCGTTGACGTTCTGTTAAAATGACATTATATATCAAGTTAAACTTCAAAATTAACAATTACTACCTGATAACAATTACTTAATAAGGTAAAACCAAAAAGCCCAAAACTTTCTGTATGATTGTTTTTAATTTTTACGTATGTTATGTTCTTTAAAATCAAAGAAGCGATTGCCATACATTACTAACATCTACAGATGCATCAGCAATACATTTATTTTTATTAGATTGTATTAAAAAAGCCTCTTATATTTTTCTTTTAGAGGCTATCGCTTCTTTCATTATAATTTTGGCGTTATTAAAATTTATTCGGTGCCCTGTGTCCCATAAATGCTGACAAATCTTAGATTTGTGAAAATCTCCCTTTGGAGACAAGGACACAATTAATGGCTTGCCCCAAATTTTATACCAACATCATTTTGATCTAAATTCTTTCATGTCTACTCTTATTTTACTCTTGTCTTCAAGTGTTGAGTCATTAGAGTACATACGATTCGAAAGCTGCTCGTAATAACTACCAACTTCCCAACTTGAGAAAAACGACATATATACACATCAGCTACAACATGCACTTGGCATGATGCTGTTGTCAACAGCATCTACAAAGGAGATGTTAACTTAAAATAATTTACTTCAAAAGTCTAATAAAATAAATAATAATAAAAGTATTTTTCTCGTTTCTGAAGATTGCTTGCATATAGACCTTTTTAATTTAACGGATTGGTTTATAATATATTAATTTTAATAATAGAATTAATTTATTACTAATCATTATTATTTAGTTAAACCACACAAAACTCTTTAGGTCTAGATCATTCCCAATGCCCTTTTGTTTTCGACACGTATTACTTCTGCCCCTTGATTTGCCCATTATGCACTCAAACTAGCATGCATTAGCTGTGCAATTGACATAACTCAATCGCAAGTATACGATGCTTGACTCTATTCACTCGGTCCCATTCCAATGGAGGGAAACTTAGAGACCGACAAAATTATCGATATATTATGGATATATCGATAACTTTTATCTTACTACAAATCTGTTGGTTTCCAGTGTAAAAATTCATCATATACTAGTTGTTATACCAAGGGGATCTTAGTCTTGAATTTCCAGGATTTGGTACCACCTAAAATTTAAAGAAAACCAAGGGAAAATGAAACTAGGTTTTAGGTTTCAACATTATAAATACTGTAATCTAAGAGCTATAATTCAACTTTCAACTTTAAAATGCTCAATTCAAGATGTTATCAATTTTTTGTCAATTTTAGATATGTTTTACTTTTTATCCTAAAAACTAATAGAAATAGATATAGTACAAGAGAAAAATTATTAGAAATAAAAGTTTTATACAAAAGTTTCATTTAAAATAAAAAAAATTAGTCAAGTGCGAGTCAGACTCGCGCAAGAAGGGTTCCAAAATTATCTATTATCTATACAACATTGTATTAATTATAATTAAAAAAAAAGAAACACATTACTAAAAATTCTGCATTAATCGGTCAACAAAATATGTGTGCAAAATAAATATGCAAAAAATATGAAAATTAAAAAAAGATTAAAAAATTCTCCTTGACTAGGATTCGAACCTGCCTTCCTAAGGCTCCAACGTCATAGCAGCGTAAAGTCCTAACGATTTAACCACGCGGCCCCCGAGGACTTGAAAGATTCTATGTAAAATTCTTACTTAAAAGATAATGTTTAGTGAGAGTACTTTTAGTATTGAAAATACTTCTGGCCGCGTTTATATGGGACCCATCTTTGAAAAAACGACATGCTAGAGGCAACATGAGTTCAATAACCTGCCTAATCAACTTGTCAACACGTAAGTCGATCGCAAGGCCGTTCGAGGGCCGAAATGAGGTCTTATTAGTGTGTGTGGGCCAACCATTTTGGTGGATTATGGATGTTTAGTCCAAAAGCTGATATTATTATAAAAAAGAATATAAGTATTGCATAGCATAGGCGCCAGTTGGCTATTTGTGAATCCAACTCCTTTCCGTAGAGAATCAAGAGGCAAATTATACGTGAAAGAGCGGAATAACATAATACTAAATTTAGACTAATGCACATTTTTCTTATGCAGGATAATGCACAATCGATGCATTAAAGGAACAAATTAATTAAATCATTAAGTTCCAAAACATATAATAACTCGGGTCTCATCGGATCTGCTGATACATTTTGATAAAATCCTTGTATATTATTATAAACAAGGATAAAATTTAGGCTATTAGGACCTATATTTTTTTTTATATGATTATTATTTTTTTAATTAACAACTTAGGACAAAGAAAAAGCTTGCATGGTTTCCACCGCCAACAGGCGTAAAAACAAATGAATCCAAGGCGGTGCCAAATATTTTTTATCGGGATAAGTTTTTATCGTTTGAATATTGTTGTAAATAATTATCATTTAATTAGTGCTAACTTATCAAAGTTCACAACACGGCGAAATTTCAACAAAATCGGCCAACGGATCTTTGAGATATTAATAAAAAAGGCCTATTAGAAAACACATTGACATCTTTAAAATTATACATTTCCGGACACATGTTTATATGAACTTTTTACCTTAAAAACACTCAAAAAATCATCTCCTGAAGTTTGGCCAGATACTTAATTAACACCCTGTATTTAAAAATGGCTGGCTAGTGATTTAGTAAGCTATGTTTATTTTAATAGGAAAAAAATACATTTCATAAAAAATAAACAAACCCATAATACAAATACTATACACCAATTAATTAATTAATTTTAAATGTATCTAAATAGGCACTTTAATAATTGAAAAATGAAAAATGAACAGGAGCACTTCTTAAAATCACTTCATAGAGTATACAAAATATGCTAAAAATAATAATTCCAATAAAAAACATAAATGGCACATTAAAATCTGCATTATCTGAAATCAAACTATAGCTAAACGGGTAATACAATAATAGAGACAAGACGCCGACATCTATAACGCGATGAGCAGTTTTTAATAATTATTCCGAGTTATTATTACATACTTATTGTTTTACAATTTATTGTAATGATGGTTATGGCATTCCTTCAAATAAATTTTGATTTAAGTATTGTTAATATAGTCATATTAATGATTATAGCCCGTATGATTTTCAAAATAAATAATCAAGAGTGTTTTTATCAGAATTATTAAATGATTAAGTCAGTAGCGTAACTTCAAATGTGAGGCCCCCCCGCAAAATTTTTTTGGTGCCCTTATATTAAAATAAAAAAAACACACTAAAAACATAATATAGCTTTATGTACGTATATCAAGTCATTTAAAATATAAAAACAAAAAAAAACTTATAGACTAGAAAAAATAATAACTAGAACTAGAAAAAATAATAATAAAAGAACATAAAAAATAAAACATTAAAAAATAAATCAACACAATATTTTTGGAAATTGTAGGGGACGCTGTTCACATATATATGTATTTAGTAAACAAAATCACGAGGCCCCATTGCGGGTGCTGCGGGGCCTACGCTACGCTACTGGATTAAGTAGAAATAGTTAATATTTAGAAACTTCGTAAGTGTTATATTTTAGTATAATTATGGATTTAATAATTAAATAATTATCTTAAGTTTAAATTGTGGTAAACTTGAGTTTCAATCATTTATATTTAAAATCTTAGGAAAGGCAATATAGATTTTAGGCAGGAGAACTCAAGGGAAGGACTGTGTAATTAGTAATTAAGACTTTACAAGTTTTTTTACTTGCCATTTTTCTTGTCGTTCACGTTGCACGTTGACTCTTCGTTGTGTCACACACAATCTGAATTTCGGATATGATGCAGAGCTGATAATATTAAATAGGCTTAATGGGGGAACTGATAATATTAAATAGCAAATATATCAATTGCAAGGTATTCAAAGAAATATTTTTGTTAACTTTGCAAACATTTAAAGCATGCAATAATTAAAAAAAACTGTGAAAAATTGACGTGAGATTACTTTATAATTCTTGGAAGTCTTGGATCATAAAGATTTGAATTATTGTGGGTCTGTTTTGTTTAAGAAATAATAATTATAAAATAATAATTTCAAAAACTCAACTATCAAAATATAATGGTAGCAAATTTTCATGCATAGATATCATGCATAGGTATAATGTTCTATATTAATTGGACATACTGAAGGTAAACTAGGTATAGTTCCTGCAATCGATAATATATTTTATTGCTTTTTCATATCACACAACATTTTCATCATAACAAAAAACCGTCAATACCGCTACTCATATTATGGGCACCTATGTATATTTGTGGTTGTGACGGTTTTTTATTAGGTATGATGAAAAGAAGTTGCAAACTAAATTATCGTGGAACTATATTTTAATTTATTTTTATCTACAGTAACTATTACTTATTTTTTGTACGGCGAATTTAACCGTAAGTTCGAATATTGGTTAAACCTAGAAATACCTAGGTAATAGCCCAAAATATGCAAAAGGGGGAGTGAGTTTAGGTTAGATTAGAATTAGGTTTTAGTTGGTTTTGCATTAATAAAAAAATATAGGCCTAATCTATACTTAACCTAAACTGACATTTTTTGCATATTTCGGGCTCCTACGTGGGTAACCCTACGTTTAACCAATATTCGGGCTTTTACGGTAACATAATACTCATTCTGATTGGTTTAATCTGGCTCCATAATGAAACTGTGGGTTCCAGGTGCTATTGCAAATTAATGCCATTAATTCTATGTATATACATACCTCACATTTCTATAGTGTAGTGACCGTGATCGTGACCATTCATGAATCCGCACACGTCCATCTCCATCATTAATATTTTTTTTTAATAAATTGTTCACTTTTATAAAAAGCCATCACGATAAAAATCAAATATCAAAATTATTTAACGTTGTGAACGGTTCACTTGTTCACTATACGTATCTCGAATATACCCTACTGGCAAACAAAACCTTAGGTCGGCGTTTACATGTATAGGAGTGAATCGCTAATCTACTAAGTCGGAGAGAGCCAAAATACGAAATATTTTAATTATATCACTAACTATCGCCAGATCCATGCTTGGGAAAATACTTGCCTTCTGTCTTTATTCAGTACATCTTATTTACGTTTCGTACAATGAAAATCGGCACCTACATCTTGTGTACGTTTCTAGACCTGCATTTATGGTAACGGTAATTACAAGCGATACGTTAGACTGCCAGAATGCTGACGTCACGAATGTCAAATTGCTTTCCAAACAAGGTTTAGTTCTTTCATATTTCTATTGAGCTCTTCCAAATGACGTCACAGGTTAATATAAAATGTAAAAAACAGATGATGGCCGACCACCGCCGACTTTTGTGTCTGGTATTTTCAATACGCCTATGATGGTTGCGCATGTTGCAAAATCTGTGAATTTTTTATTTATAAACATTTATTTAATTCTGTTTTTAGTATTTGTTCTTATAGCGGCAACATAGATACATTATCTGTTAAAAATTCATCTGTCTAGCTATAACGGTTCATAAGATAGACCTTTGTGACAGACGGACGACGGACGAACGGACAGCGAAGTCTTAGTAATAGGGTTCCCGTTTTTACCCTTTGGATACGGAACCCTAAAAAAACTTCTACTTCAGCGTCTTTGAGAAGATACTTTATTTCATTGTTTATATTTATAACACAAACGGCATATATCGATATCTTTATTGAAAAATACCCATCCCTAATGAAACCCACCAGGCGTTTTAATGCAATCAACGTAGATTTCCTCAACGATACTATCGAGCAGTGCAGCCAAACGTAGACGTACCAACTCCAGGGCTGGCATAGGGCTTAATACGACGAAATGCGACTGCGAACATTAAGATAACACCGATTTGCATGTCTGCAAGTAGGCTGGTGCTTTTAAGCTCAGAAACGCGATAAATTGGAGACGATTATGGGATTGGTAGTGCTGACGATTCTCTTAGGCTTGTTTAAGATAGTTATGCTGGTAATAAGGCGAAAGTAATATACAGGATATAAAAAGAGTGTACCAAACGTCAGTGGAAACCCTATTCGACTTACCTACTCTTTTTGTCATTTAATTAAAAAAAAATTATTTTTCGCTAAAATTTTGAGAACCATTCGATCTTTTGTTGGTTTTCCTTCTTGTAAATCTAATCTACTACCAATGTTACCATATTTTAGTAAGGCATTTTATTTAATTAATCATACAATTTTGTTAGCGGTACTTCATTATATTTGGTTTAGGGATGTGGCAGTAAATATGAGCTTCTTTTCTGTCAAATCGTACTCAACAGGTGTATTACCAGAATAAACTGTCCGACTGTTTAATTGTGGAGACTGGTGTTCCTCAAGGAAGTATCTTGGGACCACTACTATATACAATTTATACATACAAATTTCACGAATCTTGTCTGATTCTTTCTGAAATTTCCGAAACCGTCCTGTTTACGCTCCCTTTGTGGTTTGCACCAAATTTTTTATACCCTGTACATTAGTGTATATGAAAAGAAAAATTAGAACAATTATTTTAATCATAATTGTATAATTTTAATTTAATACCTTTTTTTCTAAGTAAATATAAATAACTTTTTAGTTGTTATGTAGATAATATAATAAAAATGGTTAATAAAAATTACAAGTACGTTTTTATAGCGTATTTAAGGGAGGACATAAAATGGAAATAAAGTTTAGGTGCAAATTATCCAAAATTCCTAAACTTTTGAATGTTTTCACATCAAAACTTTAGGCATAATTCACACCCCAACTCCTGAATTGACCGGAGTCACACACTACCAGTAGCGGCGTTAAAATAAAATATTAAATTTGGTTAATTAAATCAAATGGTTTTATCTAAACATTTTCGTATATACGTCAAATATTTAAGCAACCATAAAACTAACTTCTTCTTTTAATGACATGCCTTGTTAGTGTATATATCACATGCCCTTTTGATGTGTGTCATATGGAGGCACGGGAGTGCCCCCGCCAAGTCGAGCACAGCCGTACCATTCTTTCTTCGAAGCAACTAATGGCACTTTTGACCCCTCCCTTGTAACTTTGTTGTGGATGAAGCAAAAACATTAATTTTGACTAATCAAGTGGACATATTATAGCTGTCTACAGGGTGTTTCAAAAAACATGTGCCATCTCTCGTGGGGAGCTTCCTCACATAACCGTAAGATTTATTTTTCATATCAACATAGGTCCGATTCTGCTTTTTTTTCGAAGCTACAGGGTACTTTTAGCGTTTCGAATGAAATTTTGAGGGTAAAAGTTAATATAAACTATAAATACGACATATTTTATTCTAAAGCTAAAAAAATGTCGACCTATTCACCGGGGATGGGCATATGGGTTATTAATGGAATATTTTTCTAAAAAAAGCATGTACGTCCCTGACTTTTTTTCTCTTGTTAGCGAAATAGTGTAAGCTATTTAATGTCGATTAAAAGTTGCCTCTCGATATTTTGTCGATTTCGGGCTCTTTGATGAGATAAACGGAATTTTATTAATTCTCCTTGATCCAAGTCTAATAGCAACCTTTAAAAAAATAATATCATTAACTTGTGAAAGTTTTAAATTAGTACTCATCGATTCCTTATCAAAAAATATAAAAAAGTTTCCATTTTTCTATAAGCATATATATATA